>NC_057804.1:543921530-544149600 GCF_018294505.1 Triticum aestivum | reverse complement strand
AACGGGACTTGCGGACGCCGTTTATTTGCCATTTACATCCCTAGGTTAACTTCCCTAGAAGAGCAAGGCACATGCCTATGAATTAGAAAGGTGAAAATGAGCAAAACTGAACCTACTCTTTGGCCGAACAAAACTGTGCTTGAAGTTTCTGAGTAATGCCTTGCAGATGGACCTATTGTCACAACAAGGGAAGTCCTAGCAGTTCCTGCAAATAATTGTAGGATTGGGCAGGTAAATTGCACGCTTAATAGGATGGCAAAAAGAAAGTAACAATGATGTCCCCCAAAAAATATTTTAAACGTGACAATCACTTCCAGCACAATTTTATTATTCTACTCTATAATGAACCAGCCATTCATACCTTGTAGTACAGTCTCCATATGGTATTGTTTAAAAAAAAACAAATGCACAAGCACTTTTTAACATTATTAACTTCTCATGCCTTGGAAAACCCTCTATTCTGAACTGCTTGCTTTCTATTCTGACAATTATGGCCTGGTATGTTCTAAGTTGTGACCCTGCTTGTGAAGACGTTGAACTACTTGGAAACAATCAAGGCTCGGGCTAGAGACTAGGCAGCTGCAGGTACTGCCGATGTTCAGTTTCTACTGCCGGAGTGCCAGCTGAGTGACATGCTGAGTAAGTGTTGGGTTGTAGTGCGTGGGAGCCTGGGAGGGTTGGCCTGGATCCTAGGCTTATACTATAACTCTCCCTTCTATCATAGCTTTTGCGTCTCCCTTAAGAAAGATAAAGACATTGAACTACATCTAACATGATTTGATTAGCAGATACATTATATTATTTTTATCTATCTCAGGTATAATTTTATCTCTATGTAGTGCTTCTTTGCCAATTATTACTCAACAATGAACATGTTTATCCACATTCTTTTCGGTGCTATTCATTGTTTGATATAACAGGGCCAGGTAAAATGGCACCAACTTCAGATATCTTACAGAAATGTGATATAATTATCTGCTACTTGTTTTGTTCGGCTAGTTAGATACACAAGGCATGTTGTTGGTATTTGCTAGGAGCTGGAGACATGTAAGTGCACACTCCAGAGATTTAGCAAAAATTGTTAGGCATGAAAAGAAACATGTCATGAAAGAGTAAGCAAATAACAGAGATTGGCACCTCCAAATGAATCACGAAGCATCCTTGTAAGCTTCGAATCTCTTGTTGGTATATGAGAACTATTTTCTGCTAGTGCATTAATGCACTTTCCCAGAGAAGATAACGAAAGATTAATGAACTTGGCTTCTTCAATCATGTGCCCTTCACTTCCTGAGAGACGAATCATAACAACGAATGCAATGTATGAAGATGTTTGCACTATTTAATAATCAACATTTTAACATTAGAAAAGTGAGTTTTACCAGACTTATCAATTCGTTCTGATCCAGCAAGATCCACAATCAAGAGTTTGCTTTTCAGAACAAGTGGTAAGTCACCCGGAAGAGTATGTTCTGTGTCACTAGGGATAGAGACGGTAGTTTCTTCTTTTATTTTTAAACTTCTCTGTAGATGAATCTGAAAACAACATCAAATTTGCATAAAATATACATTTAGTTATAGAACTTAACAAAAAGATCTTACACTAATGAGACAGTGATTCACCACATACAATTAGAATAGCGTGACTGCGAGATGACTCGGTGTTCATCTTCGTATTAGCAGCATGACGATTCGTCTCACCAATTTGCAGAAGTTGAAAAACATGTTCAAGATCTTTGATTTCAACTATCGCAGCACCTGGCAATGAAACTTCACCAGTTTTTGGATCCTCGACTATTGGAATATTAGTCTTCTCTGGGGCCAGTAAATCTTGAACAGATTCCAAGTATAGCTAAAAATCAAGCGAACACAGGCATAAGTATGGCAGCATAAATAAAAACGATGAAAGTGCTAATGGATCAAGGATCCAAAATATCTGCTACCAGTTCGGCTACTTTCTGTCACACATCATATAAAAAGATATACAGCCATCAACAATCTACATCAAGTACAAAACACACACTATACAACGGTTCATCTCAATCAGGTTTTGTAATTCATTCTAGCATAATGTATTAGGTGGAGACAAGAGCCAAACTAGTGAAAATAGTCAAAATCATGTTATTATACATAACCTATTTAATGTAATATATTACTACAATATGCCTTTAAACTCATAAGGTCAGCTTGCAGAACTTATGCTATTGCATTAATTTATTAAAATTGACTATATAAACATGTGAAGGGCGGGCCTGGCGTAGTGGTAGACATGTAGAGTCTCTCCACTTGTGGCCTGGAGGTCCTGGGTTCGAACCAGCCTCCTTGCAAAATTATAATGTAAGGGTAATGCTGTCTTGAAATTCCCTTCCCCAGATCCCACCTTGTGTGGGAGCTTTCAGCACTGGGCACGCCCTTTTGACTATATAAACATGCATCTCAATAGTCACTATTCATGTCAAAGACTCAAGTAATCACATAAATGTTTATTCTTGATCGAAGAGCCACACCTAACTGTAGGATACCTTTAAAGTCAAAAGGTCAGTTTACAAAACTCATGCTATTATTTATCAATTCAAATTGACTAACTAAACATGTAACTCAATGGTCACAGTTATGTCAATAACTTGATGTATGTGTGGTAATGATCATACAAGTTTTACATGGTCATTCGTTCGAGAACCACACCTACCTAGATTCTAGGTCAATGCAAAAATAAATTATCCACCAATATGAAATGGTGAAATATGTATAAGAAAAGTAAGGTTGGCGATGAGTTGAACCTGGAGATATGATACAGCCACGCTATCGGTCTCCAAAGACATGCTAGAAAGGATATGCTCCAACGCTCTGACCATTATACCACGTTCAGAAGGGTCTTCTTTTCCAAGCTGACCAACCGTGTATGTCTTGCCAGTACCTGTTTGACCGTAAGCCATCACTGTCCCATTATATCCTTCTAATACACTCTGCAAAGGTTTACGATTCTACATTTTCTCAGGTCAAGGTAGATAGGTGACTTCATGTCTAATAATGTCTGAGTGAAATGATTGGTAAAAGTAGATTGTTAAGTGACGAAGGATTTTTTTGGGAAGTTATATACTACTCCACTATCTAGCAATCACTTGTTGTGAAATACTTCTAGTTGGTGAAATATATTCTATCAACATTCACTGAAAGATGGAATGCAGACACATGATAAGTTCAAAAAACATGGCTACAGAAACAAAACTCCAGTTTGGCAGAAAAAACATGTACTCCCTCTGTAAAGAAATATAAGAGCGTTTAGATCACTATTTTAGTGATCTAAACTCTCTTATATTTACTATTTTAGTGATCTAAACTCTCTTATATTTGTTTACGGAGGGAGTATTTAACTCACAACAAGCAACTAATACAAAGCGACACATCAAATCGTTGTGACATGAGCAAATAATTCTTAGCATCAAAGGTAAGCCAAACCAAACTGAAGGAGCAACTAATCTGCTTTGAGCCACAAAAAACTAGTAATAACTATCATAGGGTATCTAAGAGATTTATGTATATCTTTTTTATTTCAAAAAAGGAGCCTGAAAACTTACTAACAGTGCTCCAAATTATACAAAGTTAGTGCAGGTTAAAAAATATTATAAACAATTGCAATATTATGTTGCTCATGATTATAAATAGTGCTAATAATGCTCCAATATTATAAACAGTGCTCCAAAATATTGAAATACATGACTTGCCTCGACTACAGGCTTTGCAACGACCTCGTATATACGCTTTTGTGAAGAATTTTCACCAAATATCTCGTCAAACTGGTAGGACTCAGAAGCCCAGTTATTTTTCTTGAGTTTCAGCTTCTTACACTGCAGACAACAAGACGAGCAAACGATATGGAAAACTTTGCCCAATGTGATGATGATTGCTAATAATGAAGCGTGGAGAGAAAAATGGGATCGGGAGCGGCCTAACCTCGGGCTGCAACTCAACACAAGTATCGAAGTCGGCGCCCTGAGCTAATTCATCCGCGTTCTTCGGCCGGATCCTTAGCGCAACTCTTACTCTGCACAAGTCTGAGAAACACATCCTTTATCAGTTCTGAAAACATAGTTAGTACCCAAAAAACGCCCTCGAATTTGCAAACGATAATGATAATGATGTGCCGCCGTCACTGTATATCTATCATGTTGTAACCGAAGAGTACGGGCAGAAAACCTGACGGGAATAAACACATGTATTCAGGCAATAGCGATGGTGCGATACGCGTCTCTCCGTTGCAGATATCATCCCCGTCCCATTTCAGCTCTAAATAAATAAAGACAGTTCGATGTCGCAACGAAAAAATCCCTCAGAAGCCGACAAAAGGAACAGCGAAACCCCTAGCCACGCGCGCGCGCTTACGCCGATGCATTCGCGGGGGAGGGAGCCGAGGCTTACCGGCGGTGGCGTCGTGGTCGGCGGCGGGGCGCGCGCGGGCCGGGGAGGGCGGGCGGCGGGGGGCGACCGACTTGGAGCGCGCGGTGCTGCTGCCCCGGGGCCTGTCGACGGGCCGCACCGACGCCCGCCCGGCGCCGGAGCCGGAGCCGGTCGCCATCGATCGCGGGACCAAGCGATTGGGGCGGCGGCGCGGGGGCGGGGGTTTCGGGAGGCGGCGGGGAGAGGGAGAAAGAGGAACAGGGGATTGAAGGGGGCTTTGTGGTGTTTGAGTTGAGGCGCGCACGACGATGGAGGGAAAAGGAAAATGGAGATTCGAGAGTGGCTTCCTTCCGGGAGAAGGTGCCTCCCCTCTCCAACCCTCGATTTGAATTATTTACTGATTGTGGTCAGTGGTCAGATAAAAGATAACCCGTCGGATTAACTAGACAGAATTATACGCTGTTAAAAAAACACTGGAGCGGAGTTTCTCAGCTCGAGCTCAAATCATCTCGGATGAACAGTAAAACCGAAGACAACAAATTCAAGTGCTTGCAAATATTCGTCATGGCATCACATTTCTAGAAGGCATGGTAAAAAAAATTGATACTCTAAGAACGCTACTTTCAAAAGCATTTTGGAGCATTGATTTTCTTTTTTGCACATCTTACAGGAATGTGATTCCATGACAAATTTTTTGCAAGCACTTGAAACTTTTGTCACAAAAAAAACTAGTTTTTTATTTTATTTTATTGTTCACCGAGCTCAAAATGAGCTCGGGAGCCAAAGGACACTTTCGAGAATTATACCACATATGTGCTCTTTTTAGTTTACGTACTTCCACCGATGCATATTAACTGAAGATGCTTTAGTACAATTTGTACAATGTTGATTAATATGGTTTGAAGGGAGTACTAAATTTGTTGTCCCGAGTCAAAGTTTAGCCAAGTTTATATAGAACAATATGAAGATTTATATAGCACAAATATATATTGTTGGGTTTAGTCCCACGTCGGTTTAGAAATTGCGAGAGT
Source organism: Triticum aestivum (assembly GCF_018294505.1). Taxonomy (NCBI): domain Eukaryota; kingdom Viridiplantae; phylum Streptophyta; class Magnoliopsida; order Poales; family Poaceae; genus Triticum; species Triticum aestivum. The sequence continues at coordinate 544,144,174 of NC_057804.1, read as the reverse complement.
ATCCCCTCCTACTAGGCTAGTCTTTTGAGGGGAGAGGGCCCAAGCTCTAGTAAACTATTCTATAAACTTGCTCAAAGTTTACAAGTTTTCTGTAAATATGTTGAGTAAATAAAAACGGAGGGAGTCAAAACTTTATACATTTTCAATAAGTTTTGTATATATATTGACATATACATCACCAAATCAATACCATTGAATTCGTCATTGCATATTTTTTCACGTCATATTACTATAGTATATTACTCTCTTTAATAATAAGATAAAACTAGAAGCTATTATGCATGCCAACAACTATTAGCAGGAAGCTACATGGAGCACCAGTAGGTAGCACGTACTACTACGTGCATATTTATGCAACACACGCAGGCGAACACGCTTCCATTTGGCACCACTAATCTCCCACCATGCTGCATAATGTATGTATAATCAAATCAAGGGGCCAATCTGAGTCGCTCGTACTGTATTTATTAACGAAAGAACCAAGCCAAGCAGCTGTCTCTGCCCCCCTCGCATCGCAGACGCACACAGCAATGAAGAGGAAGATGGGCTCCTCCGGCCGCCACCTTCTCCTTCTCCTCTTCTCATTGGCGCCCGCCCTCCTCCTCTACCTCTTCGCCCTCCGCTCCAGCCAGCCATTCCTCCACCTCTCCTTAGCCGCCGACGTACGATGTGGAGCCCCGGCCATCGGCGGTGGGTTCGGCCACACGAGTCGTTGGAGACGGAGGTAATGATTCGATTTTGGTGCAAGCTGGAGGTGGGAGCCTTGGCAAAGAGAAGGCCGCATCAGAGTGGAATGCTACCGCTTCCCAGGCGCCATTAATGGAGACAGTGGAAGCGGAGAGAACCACCTTGCCTGCCAATTTCTCCATGCAAGAAGCAGTAGCAATGGGGGACGCCGCAAGAGGAGCCGTGCAGCTGCCGTGCGACGTCAACGACGGGAGGTGGGTATGGGACGAGAGCTACCCGCTCTACGACGGCAGTTCCTGCCCGTTCATCGACGACGGTTTCATCTGCCAGGCGAACGGGAGGGCGGACCAGAGCTACACCAAGTGGAGGTGGCAGCCAACGCACTGCAGTGTCCCAAGGTGCTGCATTACGAGTTTACCAGAGATTTCAGCACTTATGTTTTGTACGTATATCGTGAACTTTTTTATTTTATACTCCTTCTGTTCCTAAATGTAAGTCTTTGTAGAGATTCCACTAGATGGACTACATACGGAGCAAAATGGATGAATCCACACTTGAAATGCATCTATATACATCCGTATTTAGTGGAATCTCTACAAAGACTTAGGATGCATTTGGATGCGAAGTATTTTTGTAGTTTTTTTAGAATACCGTGGTTTCTGAAGAAAAAAAACCTTGGTTTTGAATACTTCGATGTGTTTGGCTTCAACAAAAACTGAAGTTTTGTAAACCATAATATTCCAGAAACTGTGGTATTTTTGAAGTATTTGAAAAAGTGGTCTAGACCTCTTTTTTCTAAACAGAACCGAGAGAAAGTGCAATTGACAATGCCATCTACGTTGAGATAAGAATAGTAGATGTGATCGTCTTCTAATTTTCCTCCATCTGTCTAGTCTGATTACAAGACTGCTACAAGGGGTGGCATATATATTAGATATGACGCCGCTGGATGGGATGACAAAACTGATTAGTTTCTAGTGATCTTGCACGCTTCTCCATGGAGTCCTTAGCTGTCGATTAATTTCGGACTAGTAGCGCACTGATTAGATCAGGAGGACACTTGTATGCAACCGGGTATATATGCTAGGTAGCCAATTCAGTATAAATGGTGCATCGTACACACACAAAGAATTCTGGTCCGCCTCCAAGAGTACACGCATGTATAGACATATGATGGCAACACGCTCCTAGGATTGTATTACTTCAATCTAGTTGATTAATGAACTTAAGTTGCCACAGGCTCTTGATCAATCATGCACCTCATGGTTAAATTAGTCCAGCCATTGAAGGCCAGCTGATCGATCCGTTTCTTGCGCCTGCCTAGTTAGCATAGCAGTACACAAATCTGCTACATATAGGTGCGGACGAGCTGACCTTGTGCGTAGAAGCTGCATGCACCCGGCGGCCGTTAGGTCATGTAGCTAAGTGAGTTTCAGATGTCACCCAGCGTTACAATCGGTCAAAACAGTAGTATAATAACACCAGCCAAACACCTAGGTAGTTTTGCTAAAACTAAAAAAACCACGGTTTAAAGAAACTGTAGTATTCGTTGTGTGCATATCTGAATACTGTGGTTTTCAATTACCATGGTTCTCTAAAAACTTCGTTGCCAAACTAAGCCTTATATTTAGGAACGGAGGGAGTATATAATAATGTATCACATTTTTCTTAACACGGTACAGAGATGCAGACGCTCATACATACGCATAACACTCCTCACTATGAACGCATGCACGCACACCCTATCCTTATGAGCACATCCGAGAGACTGGGTCGACACATAATCTTGAGATTGACGAAGTCGCCATATATGCCTTCTTAGTCGACGGGAACGTCTCCTTCCACTAAACGCACATCGCCGGAAGACCTGCAATAAATTCAGAAAACATAGTGGGCTAGAGATACCATTGTCCTCCTAACCATCCAACCACAGATTGACTCACTAATGTACTATGTTGGAATTATTTAGCCGTGACTACACTTAGATATTGTCTTTAGGCGTTTCTGTTTTCCATGTTTGTTTTCCCTGCCATGCAGTGGAAACGCGGTGAAAACCGCTGCCATGGTAGCACTTTCGGTCTGTTTTTGTGTGCTTAGGTTAGAGCCAACGACGTGGTTAGTGTGGTCCCTAGAAAGATTGTAGCTTGATGTGCACTCGGATTGTGGGTTGGCACGATCAACCGTTGGGGCGAGCTCAAGGACACGATTTCCCTTTCATCAGTGAATACGAGAAGAGAGAAACAAAAGTAAGTGTGTTGCACAAAACATCGTTTTCTACCTCTAGACATTGGTCACTAAAGAGAGAGAGGGTAGGGAAGAAGCTCATGCTTAGTTGGCATCAGAGCAACCTAGGAGATGGTCGGAATAACCATCAATGGCAGGATGACACCGTCATGGTAACACCGCGTGCTCATACCACATGCGGCGAGGACATCGAGCCGAAACAAATAATACACACATGGGTGGTGCGCGACATCGTCAAAGGCGCATTGTGGGCCATGCTCACCCGTACAAAGTACGGGCATTGGCCCCTACTCATGCAAGTCATGCTCGAGGGGGCGCCACCTCTGGGACGGCATTGAGAAGGAAACCATTGCCCACAACGCCGACCGGTTAGTGCTCGAGGCAATCTCCGGGGCATGCCACAAGAGATGATGGCCACCCTTCCTGCAAAGGAGGTGGACAAGGACGCGTGGGATGCACTCAAAACCATGTGGCTCGGGGTGACATGTGTCTGCAAAGCCATGGCGACGACCCTCGGCAAGTAGTACACCGCCATCCGGTTCAACAATGGCGAGACAATCAACGATTTTGCCATGCACATGATAGGTATGGTGAATTAGCCCAGCCTTTGTGAGCAGATACTAGAGTAGAAGGTCATCCGCAAGTTCCTCATTGTCGCATCACACAAGTACTCTCGGGTTCCAAGCCCATCGAGACGTTGGTCGACCTGGACACGTTCTCCATGGAGGAGCTCACCGGTGGGCTGAAGCCCGTTGAGGAACGTTATGACCTTGAGTCTAATGACTCTGATGGTAGCAAACTCCTACTCATGGTGGAGGAGTGGTGAGTGCACCAGAAGCAGCACAATTCAGATGGATCGGGAGGCAGTAACTCAGGGAAGATCGATCGATGCTATGACAGAGGACGCGGTCGCAGAAGGAATGTTGACCGCGTGAACTACAATGGCAATAGCCAGTGCGTGTGTTGTTACTACGTCAAACTGGGCCATTGGGCACGTGAATGTCACATGAAGGCGAGAGAGGAGGCTTACCTCGTTCAGGCTGATGGTGAGGATCGAACACTGATCATGGCGGTGGTGGTGCCGAACTCCGCCACGACAGGTGAATCCGCTGTTGTGGCATCGTTTACGAAGGATCAACAACCACAACATCCTCTGCGGAGAATTATATATGCCTGCCATGGCAGGATTTCCCAACGTGGCACCGACGCTCGGGACGCGTGTGTACTTCAACAAGGAGCAAACACTCATGGAGTCCTGTCGTTATGCCGCTGACACCAACGAGGTATGTTTCCTGGACACCGATGCATCAGACCGTGTGACGGGGATTCATCGGTTTTAATTGATCTTGATGATAAGGTCTCAGGCACCATCAAATTTGGCGACAACTCCCTTGTCGACATCCACGGTAGGAGCACAGTCGTCTTTATTGTCTCTGGAGGCCAACATCATGCACTCACCGACGTGTATTGGATCACTTGGCTCCGGAGCAACACAGTGAGCATTGGGCAGCTCGACGAGATCAGAAGCCCCACACATGTTGAGGACATCTTCTTGATCGTGCGTGACCATCAAAAGAGGATCATCGCCAAGGTATCTCGAGCCTGCAACAAGTACATTGTTCGCTCACTGATTGTGAAACCGGTGGGCCTTCTAGGTCACACCGACGACAATGTGTGGCTCCGGCACATGAGATTCCGGCATCGACATTTCTAGGGGCATGAACGCCTCGCCCAATAGATAATGGTGTGTGTGCCATGCCACATATCGAGCACCCCGAGCAACTCGGTGAAGCATGCCTTGCCGAAAAGCAAAAATAAGCATCCTTTCCACAAGCCATGAGCTATTGTGTGCCTGATGTGCTCGAGCTCATGCACGGTGATCTTTGCGGCCCTGTCTTGTTACCGACGCTGGGAGGAAAGCGCTACTACCTCCTCTTTGTTGATGACCATAACCACTTCACGTGGATCATCCTTCTCCTCACCAATGACAAGGCGGTGACCAAAATCACACATTTCAAGGCGTGTGCTAGCTGGAGTCAAGACACCCTCTCTGCACCTTCCAGATGGATCAAGACGGCGTGTTCACCTCCCCGGAGTTCACCACATACCGCGTGGATAACAATGTTCAACACCACCTCAATGCACGCTACTCCCCACAATGGAACAGGGGTGTAGAGCGGTGAAACCTGATGGTGGTTGGCATGGCGCACAACATTCTCACCGCGGTGATCATGATGACTGAATTTTCGGGAAAAATTGTCCGATGAAGGTCTTCATCATCATGTTTTACGCCTGGAACGTGGAAGAGTAAGAACTCCCTTCGAGGTATGGTACAACTACAAACAGACATACACTTTACGTGAGGGTATGCTTGCGGGGCTCATGCGATGGTCACGAGGCCAAACTTGAAGAAGCTTCAGGGCCATAGCATGTCGGTGGTCATGCTCGGAGATGAGCTAGCCTGACGGAGATGCTTACGGCCTCTATGAACCGGTGGCAAAGCGCGTGCTCATCTCGTCATGGTCTTCGAGGAAGGTCACAGATGGACCTGGGACCACAAGGCGATCGATGAAGATTATAGTGACTTCACCAAGAAGTACATGGTGCAGATGGGAGCGAGCAGCGAAACCGCTGCCATGGCAGGTGAAAGTGCTACCACGACAACAACTTCATGCAGAAGCTCTACCATGGCAATAGCTTGATGTCTACTACGCGACCTTCTTTTTGTAGATGTTGTTGGGACTCCAAGTGCAGAGGTCTGTAGCACAGTAGCAAATTTCCCTCAAGTGGATGACCTAAAGTTTTATCTGTTGGGGAACGTAGTAAATTCAAAAAATTTCCTACGTACACGCAAGATCATGGTGATGGCATAGCAACGAGAGGGGAGAGTGTGTCCACGTACCCTCGTAGACCGAAAGCGGAAGCGTTATGACAACGCGGTTGATGTAGTCGTACGTCTTCACGATCCGACCGATCCAAGTACCGAACGTACGACACCTCCGAGTTCAGCACACGTTCAGCTCGATGACGATCCCCGGGCTCCGATCCAGCAAAGCGTCGGGGATGAGTTCCATCAGCACGACGACGTGGTGACGATGATAATGCTCTACCGGCACAGGGCTTCGCCTAAACTCCGCGACGATATGATCGAGGTGGAATATGGTGGAGGGGGGCACCGCACACGGCTAAGGAACGATCCGTAGATCAACTTGTGTGTCATGGGGTGCCCCCCTGCCCCCGTATATAAAGGAGCAAGGGGAGGGCCGGCCAAGGAGGAGGAGGCGCGCCCAAGGGGGGAGTCCTACTCCCACCGGGAGTAAGACTCCTCCTTTCCTAGTAGGAGTAGGAGAGAAGGAAGGGGAAGAGAGAAGGGAAGGAAGGAGGGGGTGCGGCCCCTCCCCCTAGTCCAATTCGGACTAGGCCTTGGGGGGCGCGCGGCCTGCCCTAGGCAGCCCCTCTCTCTTTTCCGTATGGCCCAATACTTCTCCCCGGCGAATTCCCGTAACTCTCCGGTACTCCGATAAATACCCGAATCACTCGGAACCTTTCCGAACTCCGAATATAGTCGTCCAATATATCGATCTTTACGTCTCGACCATTTTGAGACTCGTCGTCATGTCCCCGATCTCATCCGGGACTCTGAACTCCTTCGGTACATCAAAACTCATAAACTCATAATATAATTGTCATCGAAACCTTAAGCGTGCGGACCCTACGGGTTTGAGAACTATGTAGACATGACCTAGAACTATTCTTGGTCAATAACCAATAGCGGAACCTGGATGCCCATATTGGCTCCTACATATTCTACGAAGATCTTTATCGGTCAAACCGCATAACAACATACTTTGTTCCCTTTGTCATCGGTATGTTACTTGCCCGAGATTCGATCGTCGGTATCCAATACCTAGTTCAATCTCGTTACCGGCAAGTCTCTTTACTCGTTACGTAATGCATCATTCCGTAACTAACTCATTAGCTACTTTGCTTGCAAGGCTTATAGTGATGTGCATTACCGAGAGGGCCCAGAGATACCTCTCCGACAATCGGAGTGACAAAACCTAATCTCGAAATACGCCAACCCAACATGTACCTTTGGAGACACCTGTAGTACTCCTTTATAATCACCCAGTTACGTTGTGACGTTTGGTAGTACCCAAAATGTTCCTCCGGTAAACGGGAGTTGCATAATCTCATAGTTACATGAACATGTATAAGTCATGAAAGAAAGCAATAGCAACATACTAAACGATCAAGTGCTAGGCTAACGGAATGGGTCATGTCAATCACATCATTCTCCTAATGATGTGATCTCATTAATCAAATGACAACACATGTCTATGGTTAGGAAACATAACCATCTTTGATTAATGAGCTAGTCAAGTAGAGGCATACTAGTGACTATATGTTTGTCTATGTATCCACACATGTATCATGTTTCCGGTTAATACAATTCTAGCATGAACAATAAACATTTATCATGAAATAAGGAAATAAATAATAACTTTATTATTGCCTTTAGGGCATATTTCCTTCAGTCTCCCACTTGCACTAGAGTCAATAATCTAGTTTACATCGCTATGTGATTTAACACCAATATTCACATCTACATGTGATTAATACCCATAGTTCACATCATCATGTGATCAACACCCAAAGGGTTTACTAGAGTCAATAATCTAGTTCACATCGCTATGTGATTAACACCCAAAAGAGTACTAAGGTATGATCATGTTTTGCTCGTGAGAGAAGCTTAGTCAACGGGTCTGTCATATTCAGAGCCGTATGTATTTCGCAAATATTCTATGTCCACAATGCTCTGCACGGAGCTACTCTAGCTAATTGCTTCCACTTTCAATATGTATCCAGATTGAGACTTAGAGTCATCTGGATTGGTGTAAAAGCTTGCATCGTTGTAACTTTTACGACGGGCTCTTTTATCACCTCCATAATCGAGAAACATCTCCTTAGTCCTCACTAAGGATATTCTTGACCCATGTCCAGTGATCTACTTATTAGATCAAAATTGTATTCCTTTGCCAAACACAGAGCAAGGTATACAATAGGTCTGGTTCACAGCATAGCATACTTTATAAAACCTATGACTGAGGCATAGGGAATGCCTTTTCATTCTCTTTCTATTTTCTGCAATGGTCGGGTCTTGAGTCTTACTCAACTTCACACCTTGTAACACAGGCAAGAACTCCTTCTTTGACTGTTCCATTTTGAACTATTTTCAAAAATTTATCAAGGTATGTACTCATTGAAAAATCTTATCAAGCATCTTGATCTATCTATATAGATCTTGATGCTCAATGTGTAAGCAGCTTCACCGAGGTCTTGCTTTGAAAAACTCTTATTCAAGTATCCTTTCATGCTATCCAGAATTTCCATATCATTTCCAATTAACAATATGTCATCCACATATAATATTAGAAATGCTACAGAGCTCCCACTCACTTTCTTGTAAATACAGGCTTCTTCAAAAGTCTGTATAAAACCATATGCTTTGATCAACTCATCAAAGCATATATTCCAACTCCGAGATGCTTGCACCAGTCCATAGATGGATCGCTGGAGCTTGCACAATTTTTTAGCACCTTTCGGATTGACAAAACCTTCTGGTTGCATCATATACAACTCTTCTTTAAGAAAACCATTAAGAAATGCAGTTTTGTTTATCCATTTGCCAGATTTCATAAAATGCGGCAATTGCTAACATGATTCAGACAAACTTAAGCATAGATACGAGTGAAAAAACTCTCATCGTAGTCAACACCTTGAACTTGTCGAAAACCTTTTGCGACAATTCTAGCTTTGTAGATAGTAACACTATCAGCGTCCGTCTTCCTCTTGACGATCCATTTAATCTCAATGTCTCGCTGATCATTGGGCAAGTCAATCAAAGTCCATACTTTGTTTTCATACATGGATCTTATCTCAGATCTCATGGCCTCAAGCCATTTTGCGGAATCTGGGCTCACCATTGCTTCTTCATAGTTCGTAGGTTCGTCATGGTCTAGTAACATAACTTCCAGAACAGGATTACCATACTACTCTGATGTGGATCTTACTCTAGAAGACCTACGAGGTTTCGTAGTAACTTAATCTGAAGTTTCATGATCATCATCATTAACTTCCTCACTAATTGGTGTAGTAGTCACTGGAACTGATTTCTGTGATGAACTACTTTCCAATAAGGAAGAAGGTACAATTACCTCATCAAGTTCTACTTTCCTCCCACTCACTTCTTTCGAGAGAAACTCCTTCTCTAGAAAGGATCCATCTTAGCAACGAATAACTTGCCTTCGGATCTGTGATAGAAGGTGTACCCAATAGTTTCCTTTGGGTATTCTATGAAGACGCACTTCTCCGATTTGGGTTCGAGCTTATCAGGTTGAATTTTTTTTCATATAAGCATCGCAACTCCAAACTTTAAGAAACGACAACTTTGGTTTCTTGCCAAACCACAGTTCATAAGGCGTCGTCTCAACGGATTTCGATGGTGCCCTATTTAAAGTGAATGCAGCTGTCTTTAATGCATAACCCCAAAATGATAGTGGTAAAATCAATAAGAGACATCATAGATCACACCATATCTAATAAAGTGCGGTTACGACGTTCGGACACACCATAACGTTGTGGTGTTCCAGGTGGCGTGAGCTGTGAAACTATTCCACATTGTTTTAATTGAAGACCAAACTCGTAACTCAAATATTTGTCTCCGCGATCAAATCGCGGAAACTTTATTGTCTTGTTACGATGATTTTTCCACTTCACTCTGAAATTCTTTGAACCTTTCAACTATTTCAGACTTATGTTTCATCAAGTAGATATACCCATATCTGCTCAAATCATCTTGTGAAGGTCAAAAAATAACGATACTTGCCACGAGCATTAACACTCATTGGATCGCATACATCGGTATGTATTATTTCCAATAAGTCAGTAGCTTGTTCCATTGTTCCGAAGAATGGAGTTTTAGTCATCTTGCCCAAAAGGCACGGTTCGCAAGCATCAAATGATTCATAACCAAGTGATTCCGAAAATCCATCTTTTATGGAGTTTCTTCATGCGCTTTACACCAATATGACCTAAACGGCAGTGCCACAAATAAGTTGCACTATCATTATTAACTTTACATCTTTTGGTTTCAATATTATGAATATGTGTATCACACGATCGAGATCCAACAAACCATTTTCATTGGGTGTATGACCATAGAAGGTTTTATTCATGTAAACAGAACAATAATTATTCTCTAACTTACATGAATAACCGTATTGCAATAAACATGATCAAATCATATTCACGCTCAACGCAAACGCCAAATAACATTTATTTAGGTTCAACACTAATCCCGAAAGTATAGGAAGTGTGCGATGATGATCATATCAATCTTGGAACTACTTCCAACATTCATCGTCACCTCACCCTCAACTAGTTTCTGTTTATTCTGCAACTCCCGTTTCGAGTTACTACTCTTAGCAACTGAACTAGTATCAAATACCAAGGGGTTGCTATAAACATTAGTAAAGTACACATCAATAGCATGTATATCAAATATACCTATGTTCACTTTGCCATCCTTCTTATCCGCCAAATACTTGGGGTAGATCCACTTCCAGTGACCAGTCCCTTTGCAGTAGAATCACTTAGTCTTAGGCTTAGGTCCAGACTTGGGCTTCTTCACTTGAGCAGCAACTTGTTTGCTGTTCTTCTTGAAGTTCCCCTTCTTCCCTTTGCCCTTTTTCTTGAAACTAGTGATCTTGTCCACCATCAACACTTTGATGTTTTTCTTTGATTTCTACCTTCGCTAATTTCAGCATCACGAAGAGCTTGGGAATCGTTTTCGTCATCCCTTGCATTATAGTTCATCACGAAGTTCTACTAACTTGGTGGTGGTGACTAGAGAATTCTGTCAATCACTATCTTATCTGGAAGATTAACTCCCACTTGATTCAAGCGATTGTAGTATCCAGACAATCTGAGCACATGCTCACTAGTTGAGCGATTCTCCTCCATCTTTTAGCTATAGAACTTGTTGGAGACTTCATATCTCTCAACTCGGGTATTTGCTTGAAATATTAACTTCAACTCCTGGAACATCTCATATGGTCCATGACGTTCAAAATGTTTTTGAAGTCCCGATTCTAAGCCATAAAGCATGGTGCACAAAACTATCAAGTAGTCATCATATTGAGCTAGCCAAACGTTCATAACGTCTGCATCTGCTCCTGCAATAGGTCTGTCACCTAGCGGTGCATTAAGGACATAATTCTTCTGTGCAGCAATGAGGATAAACCTCAGATCACGGATCCAATCCGCATCATTGCTACTAACATCTTTCAACACAATTTTCTCTAGGAACATATCAAAATAAACATATGAAAGCAACAACGCAAGCTATTGATCTACAACATAATTTGCAAAATACTACCAGGACTAAGTTCATGATAAATTAAAGTTCAATTAATCATATTACTTAAGAACTCCCACTTAGATAGACATCCCTCTAATCCTCTAAGTGATTACGTGATCCATATCAACTAAACCATGTCCGATCATCACGTGAGATGGAGTAGTTTCAATGGTGAACATCATTATGTTGATCATATCTACTATATGATTCATGCTCGACCTTTCGGTCTCCGTGTTCCGAGGCCATATCTGTATATGCTAGGCTCGTCAAGTATGACCTGAGTATTCCGCGTGTGCAACTGTTTTGCACCCGTTGTATTTGAACGTAGAGCCTATCACACCCGATCATCACGTGGTGTCTCAGCACAAAGAACTTTCTCAATGGTGCATACTCAGGGAGAACACTTCTTGATAATTAGTGAGAGATCATCTTAAAATGCTACCGTCAAACAAAACAGAATAAGATGTATAACAGATAAACATCATATGCAATCAAAATATGTGACATGATATGGCCATGATCATCTTGCGCCTTTGATCTCCATCTCCAAAATACTGTCATGATCTCTATCGTCACCGGTATGACACCATGATCTTCATCATCTTGATCTATATCAATGTGTCGTCACATGGTTGTCTCATACAACAACTTATATCTCATCACGTCTTGACCATATCACATCACAACATGCCCTGTAAAAACAAGTTAGACGTCCTCTACTTTGTTGTTGCAAATTTTACGTGGCTGCTACGGGCTTAGCAAGAACCATTCTTACCTACGCATCAAAACCACAACGATAGTTCGTCAAGTTAGTGCTGTTTTAACCTTCGCAAGGACCAGGCGTAGCCACACTCGATTCAACTAAAGTGAGAGAGACAGACACCCGCCAGCCACCTTTAAGTACGAGTGCTCGTAACGGTGAAACCAGTCTCGCGTAAGCGTACGCGTAATGTCGGTCCGGGCCGCTTCATCTCACAATACCGCCGAACCAAAGTATGACATGCTGGTAAGCAGTATGACTTGTATCGCCCACAACTCACTTGTGTTCTACTCGTGCATACGACATCTACGCATAAAACCAGGCTCGGATGCCACTGTTGGGGAACGTAGTAATTTCAAAAAAATTCCTACGTACACGCAAGATCATGGTGATGGCATAGCAACGAGAGGGGAGAGTGTGTTCACGTACCCTCGTAGACCGAAAGCGGAAGCGTTATGACAATGCGGTTGATGTAGTCGTACGTCTTCACGATCCGACCGATCCAAGTACCGAACGTATGGCACCTCCGAGTTCAGCACACGTTCAGCTCGATGACGATCCCCGGGCTCCGATCCAGCAAAGCGTCGGGGATGAGTTCCATCAGCACGACGGCGTGGTGACGATGATGATGCTCTACCGGCGCAGGGCTTCGCCTAAACTCCGCGACGATATGACCGAGGTGGAATATGGTGGAGGGGGGCACCGCACACGGCTAAGGAATGATCCGTAGATCAACTTGTGTGTCATGGGGTACCCCCCTGCCCCCGTATATAAAGGAGCAAGGGGAGGGCCGACCAAGGAGGAGGAGGCGCGCCCAAGGGGGGAGTCCTACTCCCACCGGGAGTAGGACTCCTCCTTTCCTAGTAGGAGTAGGAGAGAAGGAAGGGGAAGAGAGAAGGGAAGGAAGGAGGGGGTGCGGCCCGTCCCCCTAGTCCAATTCGGACTAGGCCTTGGGGGGGGGGCGCGGCCTGCCCTAGGCAGCCCCTCTCTCTTTCCCGTATGGCCCAATAAGGGCCAATACTTCTCCCCGGCGAATTCCCGTAACTCTCCGGTACTCCAATAAATACCCGAATCACTCAGAACCTTTACGAACTCCGAATATAGTCGTCCAATATATCGATCTTTACGTCTCGACCATTTTGAGACTCCTCGTCATGTCCCCGATCTCATCCGGGACTCCGAACTCCTTCGGTACATCAAAACTCATAACCTCATAATATAACTGTCATCGAAACCTTAAGCGTGCGGACCCTACGGGTTCGAGAACTATGTAGACATGACCTAGAACTATTCTTGGTCAATAACCAATAGCGGAACCTGGATGCCCGTATTGGCTCCTACATATTCTACGAAGATCTTGATCGGTCAAACCGCATAACAACATACTTTGTTCCCTTTGTCATCGGTATGTTACTTGCCCGAGATTCGATCGTCGGTATCCAATACCTAGTTCAATCTCGTTACCGGCAAGTCTCTTTACTCGTTACGTAATGCATCATTCCGTAACTAACTCATTAGCTACTTTGCTTGCAAGGCTTATAGTGATGTGCAGTACCGAGAGGGCCCAGAGATACCTCTCCGACAATCGGAGTGACAAAACCTAATCTCGGAATACGCCAACCCAACATGTACCTTTGGAGACACCTGTAGTACTCCTTTATAATCACCCAGTTATGTTGTGACGTTTGGTAGTACCCAAAATGTTCCTCCGGTAAACGGGAGTTGCATAATCTCATAGTTACAGGAACATGTATAAGTCATGAAAGAAAGCAATAGCAACATACTAAACGATCAAGTGCTAGGCTAACGGAATGGGTCATGTCAATCACATCATTCTCCTAATGATGTGATCCCATTAATCAAATGACAACACATGTCTATGGTTAGGAAACATAAGCATCTTTGATTAATGAGCTAGTCAAGTAGAGGCATACTAGTGACTATATGTTTGTCTATGTATTCACACATGTATCATGTTTCCGGTTAATACAATTCTAGCATGAATAATAAACATTTATCATGAAATAAGGAAATAAATAATAACTTTATTATTGCCTCTAGGGCATATTTCCTTCATTATCAACCCGTGGGAGGCGTAGGATGAAGATGGTGTCTCTCAAGCAACCCTGTAACCAAATAACAAAGAGTCTCTTGTGTCCCCAACACACCCAATACAATGGTAAATTGTATATGTGCACTAGCTCAGCGAAGAGATGGTGATACAAGTGCAATATGGATGGTAGATATAGGTTTTTGTAATCTGTAAATATAAAATCAGCAAGGTAACTAATGATAAAAGTGAGCATAAATGGTATTGCAATGCTAGGAAACAAGGCCTAAGGCTCATACTTTCACTAGTGCAAGTTCTCTCAACAATGATAACATAATTGGATCATATAACTATCCCTCAACATGCAACAAAGAGTCACTCCAAAGTCATTAATAGCGCAGAACAAACAAAGAGATTATGGTAGGGTACGAAACTACCTCAAAGTTATCCTTTCTGACTGGTCTATTCAAGAGTTTGTAGTAAAATAACACGAAGCTATTCTTTCTATTCGATCTATCATAGAATTCGTACTAGAATAACACCTTAAGACACAAATCAACCAAAACCCTAATGTCACCTACATACTCCAATGTCACCTCAAGTATTCGTGGGCATGATTATACGATATGCATCACACAATCTCAGATTCATCTATTCAACCAACACAAAGTACTTCAAAGATTGCCCCAAAGTTTCTACCGGAGAGTCAAGACGAAAACATGTGCCAACCCCTATGCATAAGTTCATTGAACTCGCAAGTTGATCACCAAAAACATACATCCAGTAGATCACGTGAATATCCCATTGTCACCACAGATAAGCACGACAAGACATACATCAAGTGTTCTCAAATCCTTAAAGACTCAATCCGACAAGAACAACTTCAAGGGGAAAACTCAATTCATCACAAGAGAGTAGAGGGGGATAAACATCATAAGATCCAACTATAATAGCAAAGCTCGCGATACATCAAGATCGTGCCAAATCAAGAACACGAGAGAGAGAGAGAGAGAGAGAGAGAGAGAGATCAAGCACATAACTACTGGTAGTTTTTATTATACCCAACTTGGATGATGGGACTTGCCAACTTCAACACAAGTATTTCTCAATTTCATAATTACCCAACTAGCATGACTCTAACATTACCACCTTTATATCACAAAACGATTATCAAGTATCAAATTGATCATAGCATCCAATTCACTTTCTATGATAGTTTTTATTATACCCAACTTGGATACCCACCATTCTAGGACCAATTTTATAACCATAGCAAATACCATGCTGTTCTAAAAGACTCTCAAAATAATTTAAGTGAAGCATGAGAGATCAATAATTTCTACAAAATAAAACCACCGCCGTGCTCTAAAAAGATATAAGTGAAGCACTAGAGCAAAATTGTCTAGCTCAAAAGATATAAGTGAAGCACATAGAGTATTCTAATAAATTCCAAATCATGTGTGTCTCTCCCAAAAGGTGTGTACAGCAAGGATGATTGTGGTAAACTAAAAAGCAAAGACTCATATCATACAAGACGCTCCGAGCAAAACACATATCATGTGGTGAATAAAAATATAGCTCCAAGTAAAGTTACCAATGAACAAAGACGAAAGAGGGGATGCCTTCCGGGGCATCCCCAAGCTTAGGCTCTTGGTTGTCCTTGAATATTACCTTGGGGTGCCTTGGGCATCCCCAAGCTTAGGCTATTGCCACTCCTTATTCCATAGTCCATCGAATCTTTACCCAAAACTTGGAAACTTCACAACACAAAACTCAACAGAAAACTCGTAAGCTCCGTTAGTATAAGAAAATAAAACCACCACTTAGGTACTGTTGTGAACTCATTATAAATTCATATTGGTGTAATATCTAATGTATTCCAACTTCTCTATGGTTCATACCCTCTGATACTACTCATAGATTCATCAAAATAAGCAAACAACACATAGAAAACAGAATATGTCAAAAACAGAACAGTCTGTAGTAATCTGTATCATCTGAATACTTCTGTAACTCCAACAATTCTACCAAATTAGGAAAACCTGAGAAATGTGTGTACCAATCCAGAGCAAAAAGAATCATATCAAAAGCACGTTTCTGTGAATTATAAAAACTAATTTACTGGGTGCAAAAGTTTCTGATTTTCAGCAGGATCAACACAACTATCACGGTAAGCTATCCTAAAGGTCTCACTTGGCACTTTATTGAAACAAAAGCTATGAAACATGATTACTACAGTAGCATAATCATGTGAACGCACTAAAACAGTAAAGGTAAATATTGGGTTGTCTCCCAACAAGCGATTTTCTTTAATGCCTTTTTAGCTAGGCATGATGATGACAATGATGCTCACATAAAAGATAAGAATTGAAACATAACGGGAGCATCATGAAGCATATGACTAGCACATTTAAGCCTAACCCACTTCCTATGCATAGGGATTTTGTGAGCAAACAATTTATGGGAACAATAATCAACTAGCATAGGAAGGCTAAACAAACACGACTTCAAAACATTAAGCACATAGAGAGGAAACTTGATATTATTGCAATTCCTACAAGCATATATTCCTCCCTCGTAATAATTTTCAGTAGCATCATGAATGAATTCAACAATATAATCATCACATAAAGCATTCTTGTCATGATCTACAAGCATAGAATTTTTATTACTCTCCACATAAGCAAAATTCTTCTCATTCGGAATAGTGGGAGTATCATAAGAGACTCGAATACTATAAATTTTTTCCACATTAAAAGAGTAATGTTCAGAAAAAGGGTAATCATGATCATGACAAGTTTTATAAATATAATCATCACTACTTTTTATAGCATAAGTTTCATCACAATAATCATCATAAGTAGCAACTTTGTTCTCATCATAATCAATTGAAACCTCTTCCAAAATAGTGGATTCATCACTAAATAAAGTCATGACCTCTCCAAATCCACTTTCAGAAATATTATAAGATTCAACACCCTCCAAAATAGTGGGATCATTACTTCCTAAAGTTGACCCTATTCCAAACCCACTTTCATCAATATAACCATCATAAATAGGAGGCATGCCATCATCATAATAGATTTGCACATCAAAACTTGGGAGGCTAAAAATATCATCTTCATTAAACATAGCATCCCCAAGCTTGGGACAAACATTACTTGCAGCAAATATATTCTCAAATATGTTATCCTCATCAAACATAGCTTCCCCAAGCTTGGGCCTTTTCATATCATAAGCATAATCACTCTCATCATTAATAGTATGGATAGCACCAATAGTATAGCAATTATCATCATCACAATGAGTAATAGGAGCAACATCATTTGAGAGGGATACCTTTCTACCTTTTCTTCTTCGTCTTTTCTTTTTCTTCTTCACATCATGTGTGGGTTTAACCCTCTTTTTTGAGCTCCTTATTAATGAGATTGGTTGAATAGAAAGCTCCTCCTCGTTACCTGATTCATCATAAGAAATAATAGGAGGATATTGGGAAGTCTCTTCCCTTTCATTAGTATCTCTTCATCTTCTATTTGTTTTCTTGTCTTTATGTAATTGGCAATATAAGGATTTTCAATGCAGCTCACCGCACAATACATAAAAATTTCTTCTAGATCAAAATCAAGAAATCTATCAAGATTAAATTTTGGAATACCCTCAGTTATAAGTTTCATTCCTTCATACCCCAAAACAAGACTAAGCTCTTTATGATGCTCAAGGGTAATCAAGTTATCACAATTTTTGGATACGATTCGATCATGAAACAATTTGCATTGGAGATTTAAATGACCATGTTCATTGCAAAGTTCACAAGGATGGCGATAAATATTGAATCTTTCAGCACAATCATCTAGCCTTTCTTGCAACCATTTAGTTTCTAAATACTTATGCCTCCTGCAAAATCTATCTCCCCTATTTGGTGTGTACTTGCAAGCTCTATGTATTCCACAAAAGTTGACATGCTTATAAGAGACATTTTCATCATGACTAGTGCAATCATCATTAGTACTATGGATATTCAAAGAGTTCATACTAACAACATTGCAATCATGCTCATCATTCAAAGATTTAGTGACAAACATTTTATAGACTTCTTATTCTAGCACTTGAGCACAATTTTCCTTTCCATCATTCTCACAAAAGATATTAAAAAGATGAAGCGTATGAGGCAACCTCAATTCCATTTTTTTGTAGTTTTCTTTTATAGACTAAACTAGTGAATAAACAAGAAACAAAAATATTCGATTGCAAGATCTAAAGATATACCTTCAAGCACTCACCTCCCCGACAACGGCGCCAGAAAAGAGCTTGATGTCTACTACACAACCTTCTTCTTGTAGACGTTGTTGGGCCTCCAAGTGCAGAGGTTTGTAAGACAGTAGCAAATTTCCCTCAAGTGGGTGACCTAAGGTTTTATCAATCCATGGGAGGCGTAGGATGAATATGGTCTCTCTCAAGCAACCCTGCAACCAAATAACAAAGAGTCTCTTCTGTCCCCAACACACCCAATACAATGGTAAGTTGTATAGGTGCACTAGTTCGGCGAAGAGATGGTGATACAAGTGCAATATGCATGGTAGATATAGGTTTTTGTAATCTGTAAATATAAAATCAGCAAGGTAACTAATGATAAAAGTGAGCACAAACGGTATTGCAATGCTAGGAAACAAGGCCTAAGGTTCATACTTTCACTAGTGCAAGTTCTCTCAACAATAATAACATAATTGGATCATATAACTATCCCTCAACATGCAACAAAGAGTCACTCCAAAGTCACTAATAGCGGAGAACAAACTAAGAGATTATGGTAGGGTACGAAACCACCTCAAAGTTATCCTTTCTGATTGATCTATTCAAGAGTCTGTAGTAAAATAACACGAAGCTATTCTTTCCATTCGATCTATCATAGAGTTCGTACTAGAATAACACCTTAAGACACAGATCAACCAAAACCCTAATGTTACCTAGATACTCCAATGTCACCTCAAGTATTCGTGGGCATGATTATACGATATGCATCACATAATCTCATATTCATCTATTCAATCAACACAAAGTACTTCAAAGAGTGCCCCAAAGTTTCTACCGGAGAGTCAAGACGAAAACATGTGCCAACCCCTATGCATAAGTTCATTGAACTCACAAGTTGATCACCAAAACATACATCAAGTAGATCACATGAATATCCCATTGTCACCACAGATAAGCACGACAAGACATACATCAAGTGTTCTCAAATCCTTAAAGACTCAATCCGACAAGACAACTTCAAGGGGAAAACTCAATTCATCACAAGAGAGTAGAGGGGGAGAAACATCATAAGATCCAACTATAATAGCAAAGCTCGCGATACATCAAGATCATGCCAAATCAAGAACACGAGAGAGAGGGAGAGAGATCAAACACATAGCTACTAGTACATACCCTCAGCCTCGAGGGTGAACTACTCCCTCCTCGTCATAGAGAGCGCCGGGATGATGAAGATGGCCACCGATGAGGGATCCCCCCTCCGACAGGGTGCCGGAACAGGGTCCCGATTGATTTTTGGTGGCTACAGAGGCTTGTGGCGGCGGAACTCCCGATCTAGTGTGCTCCCTGATGTTTTTAGGGTATATGGATATATATAGGCGAAAGAAGTCGGTCAGGGGAGCCACGAGGGGCCCACGAGGGTGGGGGGCACGCCCAGGGGGGTAGGGCGCGCCTCCCTGCCTCGTGGCTTCCTCGAAGCTTCCCTGAAGTCTACTCCAAGTCTCCTGGATTGCTTCCGTTCCAAAAATAACTCTCCTGAAGGTTTCATTCCATTTGGACTCTGTTTTATATTCCTTTTCTGCGAAACACTGAAACAGGCAAAAAACAGCAATTTGGGCTGGGCCTCCGGTTAATAGGTTAGTCCCAAAAATGATATAAAAGTGTATAGTAAAGCCCATAAACATCCAAAACGGGTAATATAATAGCATGGAACAATAAAAAATTATAGATACGTTGGAGACGTATCACAACTCCAACTGGGATGACAATGCCATGCAGTTTTTGCTGCCATGGCAGGAAAATTGCTTACCACAATGGCAATATTTGTTGCCATGGCAGCATGCAACCACAGCTACAACTACATACGTCCAATTTGTGACACTGTTGTCAAGGTGCCAACAGCCCCACTGTAGGATCGAAAGTATGTCTAGAGGGAGGTTATTAGACTACTTGACCAAATAAAAATCTAGCCTTTTCCCAATTTTAGTTCTTGGCAGATTTTAGCAACTTAGCACAAGTCAAGCAATCAACCTACACATGCAATTCTAAGAGTATAGCAGCAGAATATAAAACAATTGCATATGAAGGTAAAGGGAGGAGTTTGAGGAGGCAAACGCAATGTTGACACGGAGATTTTTTATCCGTGGTTCCAATAGGTGGTGCTATCGTACATCCACGTTGATGGGGACTTCAACCCACGAAGGGTAACGGTTGCGTGAGTCCACGGAGGGCTCCACCCACGAAGGGTCCACGAAGAAGCAACCTTGTCTATCCCACCATGGTCGTCACCCACGAAGGACTTGCCTCACTAGGGTAGATCTTCGTGAAGTAGGCGATCTCCTTTCCCTTACAAACTCCTTGGTTCAACTCCACAATCTTGTCAGAGGCTCCCAAGTAACACCTAGCCAATCTAGGAGACACCGCTCTCCAAGAAGTAACAAATGGTGTGTTGATGATGAACTCCTTGCTCTTGTGCTTCAAATGATAGTCTCCCCAACACTCAACTCTCTCTCACATGATTTGGATTTGGTGGAAAGAATATTTGAGTGGAAAGAAACTTGGGGAAGGCTAGAGATCAAGATTTATGTGGTAGGAATGGAATATCTTGACCTCAACACAAGTGTAGGTGGTTCTCTCTCAAAAAATGTATGTTGGAAGTGTAGGCATATTCTGATGGCTCTCTCCACGAATGAAGAGTGGGTGGAGGGGTATATATAGCCTCCACACAAAATCTAACCGTTACACACAACTTACCAAACTCGGTGGGACCGAATCCTGAAACTCGGTCGGACTGATTTAGTAAATAATGTGACCGTTAGGAATTTCGGTGGGACCGACATGTCAACTCGGTAGGACCGATATGGTTAGGGTTAGGGCATAACACAATCTCAGTGAGACCGATTACACAAACTCGGTGAGACCATTTTTTGGTAATAGACACACACAGAGTTGGTCAGGCAAACTCGGTGGGACCGATTCACTCATCTCGGTTGGACCGAAATGTTACGAAAGGCAAACAGAGAGTTTGCATTGCAATCTCGATGGGAATGATCGCTCATCTCGGTTTGACCGAAACATTACGAAGGGAAACAGAGAGATTACAATCCCATCTTGGTGAGACCGAGATCCCTATCAGTGAGACCGAAAAGACTAGGGTTTCTGGCAGTGGCTATGTCATGAGAACTCGGTGGCGCCGGATAGACAGTTTTGGTAAGGCCGAGTTTGACTTTTGGTTTGGGACATATGTGGATGTGAGAAAGTAGTTGAGGGTTTTGGAGCATATCACTAAGCACTTTGAGTAAGAAACTCATTAAGCAACACCTCTTCCCCTCTTGATAGTATTGAATTTTCCTATGGACTAAATGTGACCTTGGATCACTAAAAGTAAAATGTAGAGTCTTGTGCTTTGAGCTTGAGCCAATACTTTTGTCCTTAGCATTTTGAGGGGTCCACTTTTCTCATCCATGCCATGCCAATCATTGAGCTTTCCTGAAATATTTATCTTGAAATAGCATTAGCTCAATGAGCTATATGTTGTTAGGAATTACCAAAACCACCCAGAGATAGTTGGACTTTCAATCTCCCCCTTTTTGGTAATTGATGACAACATATAGATCAAAGCTTCGACAAATGATAATAATATTTTAAAACATCGTCGCTTTGAGAAGTATGTGATAAGTAAGAGCTCCCCCTAAATTTGTGCACTATTTAAAATTTGCTTTGGACTGCAAATGCACAATGTGTTAGGACCATGGGTTACTCTTTCATGTCACATACATCTTGGTGGAGCGCTCAAAATGATAATGATTGAACACATGCACTCATCACCAAGCAAAGTGAATGATCATATAAGGATATAAGAGATAATATCATCCAACAAGCATTAAGGTAGCATAGCATATGATCAAACACATGATCATCCAAGTATCTCACAAAAGGTATAGTGTATCAAGCAAGCACACAAATAAAGAAGTTCAACCACCAAAAACAAGAGAGATAAAAAACAACACTCTCTCTCGAAGCCTACGGT
Source organism: Triticum aestivum (assembly GCF_018294505.1). Lineage (NCBI taxonomy): Eukaryota > Viridiplantae > Streptophyta > Magnoliopsida > Poales > Poaceae > Triticum > Triticum aestivum. The sequence continues at coordinate 544,121,733 of NC_057804.1, read as the reverse complement.
CTATACATTTTCTCCCCCTTTGGCAACAAGTTACCAAAAAGTTCAAAAATGCATAGTGCTAAATGACTCTCAGGCTTGGTCTTCATGAGGTGGTGTAGAGATGACTCCAAGGACGAAAGCATCAGTTGATGTAGCTGGAGCTGGTGGCACTGAAGTTGTGGCAGTTGGTGCAGATGATGTAGCTTTAGTGTCTGGAACAGGCACTGCAGTAGATCTCTGTCCTCTGGGCACTCTAGCAAATGCATCTGTAGTAGACTTGCCCTTCTTCTCCTCCACATCCTCCTGAAGTTGCTCAACTACAGTTTGGATCTCATTGACCTTCACATCAAGAGCATAAAACTTCTGCTCAATGATCCTCTCCAAGCTCTCCTGGTTTTGAGTTAGGGTGGCCAAGCCCTTCTCAATCCTCAAGGTGGAGGCAATCAAATAGCCAAGCTGATCTTTCTTGCTCTTCAGGAACACTTGATATGCCTCTTCAGCAGTTGGCATCTTTGCAGCTTTCTTTGCCCTTGCCTTCTCTCTCTTCTCATGTGCTTGTACAGATGATGGTTCCTCCTCATTCATTTCAACTGTGTTATCTTCAAACTCAGGATATAAGGGTAGATGCTCCTTATCCAATAGATATGTGCATGTACCCATCTTTGATTTGATGATCTCCTGAATGTGTGGAGCATACCCACAACTTCTCTTCTGATCAGCTGCTATTCTCTTGATTGTTTCCACAATCAGACTCATGACTTTGAATTTTTGAGGTATATCAAACAAATGCAGCAAGTTGATAGCATGTCCATCTTGTGATCTCCAGACTTGGGTAGCAATGTGTGCCTAAGGATCCAGTTGATTGTAGGCAGACCAGACAACAAGAAGTGTACAGATCCAAGCTTGTGAGTTTCCAAAGCTTTATCTGGGATCTCTCTATACATGTGTGCCATAGAGTTGTGGTCTTTCTTATTCTCAACATATACATCCAAGTCATCTTCAGATTCCTTTGGGGCATTTATCAACTGAGCCCATTCTTCAACAGTGGATTGGTACCTAGTACCTTCGGACATCCAGATGATCTTCCCATCTGGGTAGAAGTGAGCTGTGGAGTAAAACTGCATGATGAGCTCATCATTCCACTTGGTGAGCTTCTGGGCAACAAATTCATCAACTCCACGTGATTTGAAGCTGTCATATACTCCTGGATAATGAGCTTCATTTTTCTTAATGTACTCCCAGTTGATCCATCTCATGTCACACACAATGGGCTTTTTGTCAAGCAAAATTGTCTCATAAAAATCTTGTTACTCCTTTGTGTGAAATCTGTAGTCAACTGCTGTCCTTCTCCTCACAACATATGGAACTGACTGTCTCCACAATCTCAGTCCAACATCCTTTCTGATGTGCATGTCTTCAGTTACTGGATGAGCATCATTATGGTCAGGAATCTTGGGCTTCAACTTTCTCAAAACAAGCGAATCATCTTCTTCTTCAGCAGCTTTAGGCACTGGGGCCTTGTTCTTCTCTGATGCAGGTATACTTCTGGTGTTCCTCCTGGGTTTAGGCTTTGGTGCAGGAGCAGCAGCCTTGGGAGCAGCTTTGGGCTTAGATGGGGCAGCCCCTGACTTAATCGCATCTCCCATGAGCTTCTGAGCTTTGGGTGCTGGTGCAACATCCTCTTCCTCTTCTTCTTCATCAGAATCTCTCCTCATGGAGGGCTTGCCAATAACTCTGGCCATGGTCTTCTTGACCCTTTCCTTCCTTTTTCTTGCCCTCTCCAGTTTCTTTGGACTCAAGAGTGAACTCCATTGTTTCACCTGTGGCAACCTTCCTAGGTTTGGATATAGGCACTCTCCTGGCAGGTGCCTTCTTGTTCATGCCTGGCTTTGTGGTTGCAGCTATGCCATACTCCTTTTTCAGCACCTTCTTCTTTGAAGTGGCCTCATCCTCAATAGCAATATAGTCCTCATCTTCAGAATCTGAGGTTTTCTTCTTCCTTGTCCTGGTAGCTGCCTTTGGCAAATTGATGGGTGCGCTCCTGCTACCCTCATCATAGCTGCTTGAGGGACTAGCGCCCTCACTCATCTGAGCTTGCTCCTCTGACTTGTTCTGACTATCACTTTGATCAGACATTTTGCAAACTCACTGACAGTAGACCCTGTGAATAGATATAGATGAGGTAGAGTGGATGAGAATCACAAAGTATAGTGGTTTTTGCAAAACAATTGAGTCAAAAACTTAGTTTTAGTTTTCCACAGAAAGCATTTCGGAGCTACCGATTTGTAAACTCGGTGATACTGAAGTAGCTTTTGTAACCTAAACTAGTGAACTCGGTCAGACCGAGTCACAGTTCGGTGGCACCAAGACTGCTAGGGTTTCACAAAGAATCGATCTCGGTCACACCGATTTGGAATTCTCGGTCAAACCAAAAATCACATGTGCAATGGCCTAAGCCAAATCGATGGAACCGATTTCTACAACTCGGTCGGTCCGAGATGAGTTCGGCGGAAACCTAAACCTAAATTTTAAAATCAAATCTAATCTACGGAATGCTTTCACTGGATAGGAGGATTTCATACGTGGGAGGAATCATGGCAAAGCAATGTGATAGGAATCGGAGTTAAAAAATAGCACAAAGTGTCAAGTTCATACCCTAATGCGACGGTGAACTTGCTACGGTGGCAACGGCGGGGCAGAATGACGTTGACGACAACGGAGATCAGTAGCGGGAGGTCGCTGGCAGCGAAGAGGACGATCCGGAGACCTGAAGAGGTAGAGCAGGCTATGCACGGGCAAAGGGTTTCGGAAAAAAGAAATCCAAAATTTGACCCGTGAGTATATATAGCCTGACCCTGTTTGTGTGACCGAGCGGAACAACTCGGTGGCACCAAGATGCAAAACTGCAAGCAGTTACTGGAACTCGGTGTGACCGAATGGTTCTAATCAGTTGCACCGAGAATGAAAACCTAGATGAGCTTAGTGATCTCGGTATGACCGAAAGGGGTGAATCGGTCAGACCGAAGTGCACAAAGAGGTTTTGGAAGTTTAAGTCTATGACGAATCGGGGACTTGGAGTGCTCCTCACACAGAGTGATTTGAATCTGACTTGATCAAACTTTGTGATGTAGCATGAATAGAGTTTGAGACAAGAAATGCATAGATAGCTAGAGAAGGTTCTTAGGCATTCTTGTCCATCCACTTGGCAAAAGAAAAGAAACCAAACAATCAAAACAACAAGTGGATGTCCTCGAATGAGTAAAATATGCAACCAACATGCTCACACAATAAAATGGAAAATTAAATATGTGGCAAAGCATGCACAACCAATCTAGCATCTATCAAACAATTGGCGATGACTAGGTCATCTATATATGAGTATATTGACTTAGGAGTCATATGAGAACATTTGATCATAGGTCATACTCATCGTTTAAGCACAAGTGGGGTTACCACTTTTACATAAAGCATTGTTGTGTTCACACCATTAGAGTTGCTTTAGCTCAATTCTTAGAGTAAAGCTCCCCCTAGATGTGAGATCCCCCCTAAGAGGGATGAACTAACCTTGGGTTTTGTCGATGATGACTTCATGTAGATGTTTAAGATGTGGATGCTCAATGTTGATGTAGATCATTTGGAGCAATCCATTGGAGTGATTTGCACTTTCAATACCTACACGGGTTAGTCCCACAAGGAACAAACAAGGATATCCATAGACATAGAGTGATGCACACACAAGATGATGTCCATGAAAGCATTATGTTACCTTGTCCCTTGTCTTACCAACAAGAGGGTTCGTGACTCCTTGAACTAGTGCAAGATGTGGAAGTTGATTGCACTTGTCCTTGCCAAAATGATATGAGTGAAGTATGTTGGCGGAGTCACCCTCAAGAACTCTCTAGTTCTTCTTCTTTGGGATCCACATCATATTGATGGAAATCCTTGGATTTGTAGTCGAACTTGATGAAGTGGAACTTGCACTACAAAAAAAATACACTTCCGTGATGATACGTGTTTGTCACAGTAGGTCGCGTTTTTTGTCATGCATGTACATCCATGACAAATTTATGACAGAATCAAGATAGTTATACCTGTGCTGTCGTAGAAGTGTTCCATGACATTACCAAAATTATCATCACGAAAGTGTCCACTTCCATGACGATAAATCACGCGTCACAGAAGTGCTTTCGTCAAGGGTGACCGACACGTGGCATCCACCATAACGGAACGCCGTTAAGCTATCGGGTCGGGTTTTGGATCCGATAACCCATTAACAACCCCGACCAATGGGGATTTTCCATGTGTAAAATCATCATTGGCTGGAGGAAACACGTGTCGGCTCATCGTTGGGACAGATGTCATCAACTCATTGGACAGAAGGCGCCTATGATACGTCGACACGTGGCACGACCAATCAAGTTTAAATGGGTCGGCCCAACTAAAGGCCCACAAGATTTTGCGGCCCTTAATGGGCCGGCCCAGTTAAAGGCCCATGAGATTTTGCGGACTATAATGGGCTGGCCTAGCTAAAGGCCCACAAGATTTCACGGGCCATAATAGGCCGGCCCAAGTAAAGGCCCACAAGATTTTTGTGTGCCATAATGGGCCGGCACAGGTAAAGGCCCACAAAATTCTTGCGGATCATAATGGGCCGGCCCAGCTAAAGGCCCACGAGATTGCACCAACATTAATGGGCCGGCCCAGCTGTAGGCCCACAATATTTTGAGGACCCTAGTAGGCCGGCCCATTAACTGGCTGCCATGTTTTGGGCCAAATGCTGGCCCATAATTTATCCGGTCCATTAATGGCCTGCCATGTTCCGGGCCTAATAATGGCCCATATAAGATCCGGCCCGTTAAAAGCCTCCCACTTTCTGGGCCAAATCACGGCCCAGATCAGGTCCGGCCCTTTAAGAGGCTTTGGGCTCAATTATGGCCCATATCAGATTCGAAACGTTGACTGGACGCTATGCTTTTGGGCCCACTTGCTAAAGGCCCATTTAGTAATTCGGCCTGATATTAGTTTCAGCCTGTTAAGGGCCCATTTAACATTTCGGTCCTATATTAATTTCGGCCTGTTAAAAGCCCGTCATATAGTTGGGCCTAACTACGGCCCGGTTTGCATCCGGCCTGCTCGCAACGGATATCTGATTGGGCCAAACAAGGACCGAGACAACTTTGGCCTGTTAAAAGCCCGTGAATTGATTCGCACAATCATGGGTCGGGGTCCATTTCGGGCTGCCGCCGGCCCGAGAGCTATTCGGCATGTTTTAGGCCCAACCTACTTCTCAGCCTCCTAAAAGCCCATTGAGTTTTCTTGCGAAAAGAGGGCCGGGGGTTACTCGGCCTATTAAAGGCCCGAATCTACTAGTGGGCCAGTTTGACGGGGCCCATGATGCAGATCATACATCGTGATTGCATGACGGCCCGATTATGTACCGTAATTTTACGGTTTAGCCGGTTTACTGCGAAGATAGGACATATATACAGTAAAATAACTGCAGCATCGTGAATAAGAAAAAACCTAGACTATACAATAAAGAAATTACGGCATATTACATCCACTGGGCATCAAAGTTCGCCACTATGATAATAAAGCACAAGCAGACAACAGATTACATACAGTGGGCATCAAAGATCGCCACTAGTGCAAATAAACACGCTGACAAAATAATATACAAAACCGACAGCACTTCAATAGAGTTCAAGAAAGTTTAGCCCTGCTGGGGAGCTGCAGTGCAAGCAGCTGAGCAAGATGATGAGACTGCGATTGTTCAACACTTATATCTTCCTCACTCTGAAAGATAAACAAGCAGACAGATGACATGTTTCGCACATAAAAGTATCAGTGCTGACAATTCATCACATTTCTTACTGACGAATAAAGTGACACAGTTTAAAATTGCATTAACACAATATGGTATTGTTCACGTCAAGACATGGCAGGAAATGACATTGTGAAGGAGTTGGCAGCTTCACGACACCACTGGATTACAGATCAAGAACTCATAAGTATCAATGGTTAGTGTGCTGTCAGTTTATCCCATTTCAGATTAGCAAATAAAGAGACGGTTTAAATAATAGTAGAATGACATGACATTGTTCATAGCTAAGACATTGCAGAATATGACATTGTGTTGTAGCGGGTAGGTTCACCACACCACTGGATTACGGATGAAGAACAGAAGCGTACATGCAGTGCAAAAGAAGATCACTTGCTCTGAATAGTTTAATTTACATGGTATGAAGAAGGAACTTGGTTGTACAACTGAAAACTTAAATTGAGAAGGACAAACTTTTGTTTATGAACTACATAATAAACTTTAAACATGCAATTTGATGCAAACACCAAAAATAAACAGCTGTTGCAGTCATGCCTAACCAAATATACACAACAAAGTTTGAAGGCTTAAGAAGGACAAACTTACATTACTGGTGAAGACAGGCTCTATAAAGCCCTTGTCCATGCTGATGGGGGGGGGGGCAATTCAAAAAGTTTAGCACAGAATCTTCTTCATAAGCATTGCCTTTATTCTACATTTTGTTAAGAGTAAATATAGATGTGATAATATACGAAAAAATGGAGAATATTTAAGATAAGATGAAGAGTGATGCTACATAACCAAGTAGCTATAAATGTATGTGCAGCGATACAAGCAAAAGGCACAACCAAGAGCAATGCACAGCTAAACTTCTTTAGTACCAACCTTATGGTAAGAGTAAATATAGATCTGATTTGTAGAAAATGGAGGGCAAAGGAAAATAAGCTACGGAGTGATGGTACATGAACAACTACCTGTCAATATAAGTACACTGATAAAGGACAACATGTACTTACAAGAACAATGCAGAGCTAAAAAAATTCATTGGCATTGGATATATTCTACACTAATGTAACCATTCATACAGATCAGATAATTTGGAGTGAACAATTGATAAGCAAGCAATCATGCATACTGCTGTCACATAATGAACCAGGTATGTATGCAAGTACAGTGATACATGACAACAGGTACTAACAAGAGCAAAGCAGCGGGCAACATATTTGCGATATCCTGTCATTATTTTCAAACCGGAATTCTTCTTCGAGCTGATTTCTTGCAAAAAAGATCCGTAAGGCACATGCGGAAAAGTAGAAGTTCAAATTGTCATGTGGTTTCATAGACAGTACCTCATCCTGGGAACGAGACCAGTGCATAACAAGGTTTTTCCATTCAATGTCTTCTAAATTTAGCACAGGAGACTTCACCGGAAACACTTATGTGCTATCACTGGATTCTGATGAGAGAGCTCATGTGTGCTGTAATATCGTGCATGCATTTATATAATCAGGCATAGTACACAAAAAATAGGCTCCAGAAGTAAGGATAGCTGGCAGATGATAGGTTCATAATATACTGTATAGAGAGTTTATTGCCAAACCATGATAACAAGAGCACACAACAACTAGGCAGATCATAGTGTACATAACAGGGGTACACCATAACCATGATATATAAATCGGGAAAGTGGAACTGGCTTGAAAATATGGTGTTGTATTGCCGCTAGTACTTGAAAGCCTATCGATCACGTACAGGCCAGCACTATCGAACATGGTAAAGAAGAGCAAGCAGATTTTGGATAATAAAATGTTGGTTGCGTAGTGCCCACACATGATGAACCAGAGCGCATTAAGAATGCAACTCCCAGTTGTCTCTCGACCATTTCAGGCGGTTGGATGAAGATCCTACGTCTCCTAACCCTTCTTCTTCCTCGTCTCTGATTCTTCCCATAAAGAACACCGCACGGGCCGCCGACCGGACCACCGGCCCCCACCGCCTGTGTTCCTCCGCCACCCCCACCCCCCACCCGCGTCGAGTTTTCTTCATTCGGCGAGGCCCCACAACCACCCGAGCCCCTTGGATCGCACCGGCGAACTCTGGCGAGCTCTGAAAAATCGACTGACCCAATTTTGAAATTTAGTCTATTGTGATTTAACTAGTGTGGAATATAAAAGGGGAAAACCATAAGCATTGGGAGTGTAGTGTTGAGCATGCCATGGCGGATCTGAAGGTGCAAACCGGACAAAGGCAACTTTGCAACCAAGACAAGAAATCAGAGTAAAGCAATGGTGATCTATTTTCTTGCTGCGATAAATAAGTTGAGCAGATACGAAAGAGTACCACCTCTGGTGCGGCGCTGTGTACGCATCTGCTGAGAATGTGATGGTGCTGCGGTAGCAATGGCTGTCAGCGGTGTGGAAGCAGATCTAGGAGGGTAGATGGTGGCGGCGGGGCGTGGTGGACGAGAAGGTCGTAGGAGCGGCGCCGACAAGGTGGACGACGGCGGGGATGAAGCGAGAGGACGGGATGCAAGGATCCCGGTCCGAAGGCGTGGATGAGAGAGGTTGATCTCTTGTAATGGACGGCGGCGTCGGGGTATCAGCTCCGGCATGGTGGAGGAGGATGGCGGTGGATGGGGTGGCGGACGGCGACGGACGGAGGAGGGTGGGGTGGAGAGGGTGTTTTGGCGCCCATGGAGTATGAATGGGGAAAAGGGAGGTAGAGAGGAAGGGGGAACCATGTATTTAGGGCGCGCTTGTCTCAAATGCGAGGAAATTTACAAACTTAGCCCCCGTTTCAAATTTCTACTACATCACAACAACATTAGTCGGTTGGGGATAGGACGGTAATCTCGCATACACCGAATATTTGCCGACGAGAGTTTGTTTTTGGCGCCCACCGTGTATGAATATGAATCGGGGAGGGAGTCGATTTCGGCCAAGGGCACACTGTGTTTTGGCGCCCACCGTGTATGAATCCGGGTGAGAGGCGGTTACGTCACGTTTGGGTGAACTTACAAACCTACCCCTATCGAAACCTATAGATATCCAGTAGATAGGCTTTGTGTGGCAGGGATAGGCAGTAGTGATTTCCATCTCGCAGATTTTGGTTTCGGGCGGTTACTGCGACTTTCCCCGCTTCGTTCAAATTTTGCACAGTGCACGTTTACCGTGCCAACTCAATTCGAATCCCGTTTGTATTCTACTATTTTTTCCGGCGGGACCCATTTTCAATTGGAATTACATTCTATATACATCATTTTTTTATATATACTTTCAAAAGCACAACACCATTTATACATAAATATGGTTTACAAATGGCATGATCTCAGATTCATAAGGTTGTATCCATCAATTTGGATTTTCAAATATTTGAAACCACTTTATGTTGAAATCCAATGTATGCATTCCTCGCTAACTGTCTCCAATTAATGTGTGTTTCATGCGGTTTTTTTAACTTCTCAAACATGTATAATGTGTTTCACACACGCAACATATAATGTAATCCCGTTTAGACATTAATTGCATATAAACCATGCATTGTTTGTAATTGAAGAATCTATGGATCACCAATATTGATAAACTATATAACATTACACGTGTGCCCAAATTCAAATGAATATGCATGTTTGATACACCAATCTACATTATGATATTATCGATGTCGTGATCTCCAGTTTAAATATTTGAATCCCCTTTAATCCAGATATTCGTCTCATATAGCTATATCACTCATGCTTATATAGGACTATCTCTCTGGACCTATACGCGTTCATCGTCTCTCAGGCATCTCTCGTGCTACCTGTATGTCGACAATGATCTTTTATCTTCGTAACACACTGACGGTACTCTCTCCCTCGACCTTCATCACTCTATCTCTCTCTAAGTATATCTCGCTCCCTGCTATGTGTCTCTAGCTATGATTCTCCATGTGGAATCTCTTTCTCTCACACAAACACAAAACTTTGTCTCCCGGGGTCTCATTTCTCTCAACTATTCCCATGTGTGCCACTCGCACACCCCTCATACAGAGATGTCTTTCGCTCCTTAGATATGAGAACCTACGAATCTTCCTCTTCAATATCTCTTTCTCACACACAAACACAAACTCTGTCTCGCAGGGTCTCATATTTATCCATTGTTCTCTTGTATGTCGCTCAAACACACCCTCTCTCCCTAGAGATATCTTGCGTTCCCTCATATGTCTTTCTAGCTACCACTCTTGTTGTGAAATATCTTTCTCTCTCGCAGACACAAAACTCCGTCTCTCTGGATCTCATTTCTCTCTGATATCTGTTAGTATGTGACTCACATGCACCCTCTCTCTATCTCTCTCACACCCACACACATAACCCAGCCTTCTGATCCACTCGACTCCTATCTCCAGCGCACACTAGCTAGCATCTTTATCTTTCTATTTATCTGTTTCTCCATCAACCTTCTTTCTCGCCCTCACTCTTGATTCCTATCACGCACACTACATATGTTTCTCTCTACATGCAGTCAAGTGCCGTCTCACACACATATATAACTTCACCCTTTGAACCACCCGACGGTCATCTCCCGACACCCAAACTAACAGATGTCTCTCTAGCTAGCATCTCCATCTCTGTATCTATCTGTAGTTTCTCCGTCAACATTTCTTTCTCGCACGGAGTCTTGCTTCCTATCACCCACACTATATATGTCTATCCATACATATGCATTTATAGGTTTATCTCTTTTTCACAATCGTTGTGCCTCACCCCCTCTGCTCGCCATAGATGCATGCTCCAGCCCACGCCACTATCTCTTAAAGACAAAAACACATGCTCAATTGTCGGGCCTTCTTCCCTGCATTCTCACATGCATGCATATTGTCATACGGTCCGTCTCTCCCATGTCATTGATCTTAGGACTTATGTCTTCTTTCTTTTATCTTGATCATGCGCGCGCGCACACACATACACATCCCAAGTATACATGTATACCTCTCACACAGGCACGTTCAAGGTCTCTATGTCTCCATACATAGTTAATTACCCTCAATCCTAACACCACATCAAATCGTTCTCCTCTTTTGTGCACATAACTTCCACCTGGATGGGCAAAACACACACTCACACTTAACAATCTCCTTCTAGCTATCCCCCCCTCGCGCGCGCCTCTCACTCTTCCCCTATATCCCCGAAACCAATAAGACCATCCCTTTGTTTAATTCCCGCCTACATGCACCATCGATATATAGTAGTCTTCCTTGGTGTCTCTTGAACAAACACGTTCTCTCGATGTCGACTCCTCTCACGCGCACGCACCTTCTCTTCCCTCCCTACGGGCATTTTCTCTCTCGCACCCCATCGTTGGTGGCCTCTGCCATACACATCACCTCTCTATGATGAAGCCATGCACACTTAAATTACATCCACCACAGAGGACCCCGCGACACACACACACACACACGCACGCACCCCCGCCCACACACACTAAGACTCCATCTCTCTCTCTCTTTCACTCTCTCTCTCTCTCACACACACACAAACACACACACACGGACGCCCCCCACACACTTAGACTCCATCTCTCTCTCTCTCTCACACACACAAACTAAGACTCCATCTCTCTCTCTCTCTCACACACACACACACACACACACCACACACTAAGACTCCATCTCACACACACATGCTCTAGGCGGAGCATTTGTTCCTACCACCCTTCATCCAACCTTACCCATATGATAAACAATCACCTTTATTTACTTACATAACATGGATAGATTCCACTTTACTTTAGTAGTCAACAAACTTATCATCTGTACCCTTAAAAAAATGAGTTGGCGATGATGGTGTGCCTGCCATCTTGTAATACAGACCATATGATCTATATCTGACGGATAGGAAGCAAACTATGATAATTTTACAAAAGATACCCGTACCTCTCTCCACATCATTATCTCCCGCAACCTCATTGCTCAGCAATTAAAAAAGGAATAAGTCTCTGGAACAATCTAGCATGCATGGTGGCCACTGCCGCCTGCCGGCGCCGTCCATACCCATGCCTCCGCCCATTCCGACCACCAGTCACCACCATGCTCCACTCCTCCTCGCCTTATCTCTCATATTTCATTTTTTCGATGACATTCTCGAGATACCAGTTTTCCGATAAAATTCTCGAGATATCATTAGTTTTTACACATGGGATTACTCCTGCATGGGTCAATCACAACAGGTGTTTTGTAAAAAAATGCATATTGATGTTCCGTGCAATGCACGAGAATCTTGCTTGTAATTATATAACGCAAATCACGAGTAGGAAGTGACATTTTTTTTGACACAACCACGTTAACATGGCCACGTAAATCACGAGAAGGAAGGAGAAGGGAAGCGGGCTGTGGAGTAACATTTTTTACCACAATTTCTTAGGAAACTGAGTGCAATAATTGAGTAGTTTTGCAAACTACCATTACCCCTACACCTAAACGATTCAAAACCTATACTCCCTTGCCAGCGCGCGCTTCTCGCGTGAAACGGTCAGCGTCACCCTAGAGCGTCAGTGCCGCATTAATGCCCGGCCAGAGCGGAGGCGACCTCTCACTGGCGCCAGCTTTGAAGTGGCGCGGCGGCCGAGAGAGCGCCGCTTCCTGGTGCACGCGACTTCTCCGCGTCGAGACTGGCCATAGGCCCTGTTTGGATCCATGGGTTAGAGTTAGTTTGAGCTAGTTGGGGCTCAAATAGCCCTAAAGTATCCAAGCATGAGGGTTTAAATTGGAGCAAGTTGCACCGAACCCACCAAAAAAAACTATCCCGCCCAAGAGGTGCTAACTAGAGATAGTTCTCATTGGGACCACTGAAAAATCACTTTTCTCTCTCCATGAAGTGCATTTATTGTCAATCTAACCCTGTCACCCAAACACCTCTTTGGCTACAGTTATTTCAGGGTTAGTCATGAGTTAGTCTAACCTCTATCTAAGTTAGAGTATCAAACAGGAGCAGTATAGGACATGCAAGTTGCTCAAAGCATATAGGCAAATTCGTACGTGAAAGGATTTTTTTCTTTTTGAAAACGGAACGTGAAAGGAATTTTTTTAGAATGCTCTTGGCATGTCGCTAACATGTGATAGTTAACCGACCTCAATAGACGGCAGAAATGCCAGCCCGCCGCACTTTGATAGAGACGAGGAGGGAGAAGTGATACAGGCTGCTGGATTACTAGAGATAGGTGTTGCACGGAAGCCAAGAAATATGGTGATAGCGTGGGTTAGCCATGTATTAGTATGATGTAACTACACTGGGCTGCCGTGTTTCGTACTCTTCTAGTCCACTGTGGAGATGATTGGTTAATTTTATATCGCTAAATAATATTAAATATTATGAGTGCTGATGCTCCACCACGAGGTTCCTTGCTCCTTATAGGTTGTCCGAAATCTATGTTCTTCCACTCTATTTTTTTACGTGAGCTTTGTTCATCCTTGTGCCAACACGCGAGACATCTAGCATCAAGGCGCATGTGTTATGCAACGATCGTTCCATCTATATGAAGAACACATGGCACTGGAACTACGAGACGGACATGTACCCAGGAGTGGACGTACGAACCTGAGTAATGTAGCGCAGTAAGTGAAGTAGAAAGGCACAAATGGTATGAACATGCGTGGCATACAGGGTGTGTTTGGTTGCGTTCTCATCTCAGCATAGTTGTTCCCTCTTCATGCATGCTCAACTCAACACCCCTCTTCATGCATGCTCTCTTCATGCATGCTTCTAGTGTATTTGTGCTAAACTAGTGTGGACTCATGCACCCTCCATACACTCTACCAAACACCCAAAAGTAGGTCAAGAAGGGAACTCTTGGGCGACATTTGTCTCTTACTACGTACTACCACTAAATGTTGTACGTGCAATGCACGATGATGTTATGGAGTACTTGCCTAAGTACTCTACTACTACTATATTAGTTGGAGGCACATATTAACTTTTATATTTGTTTACGTGTATGCCCCAAGACCTTCCAACTTGTGACACCCCCGATTTCATCGTACACTAATCATGCACGCAAACGTGTACGATCAAGATCAGGGACTCACGGGAAGATATCACAACACAACTCTAAAACATAAATAAGTCATACAAGCATCATAATACAAGCCAGGGCCCTCGACGGCTCGAATACAAGTGCTCGATCATAGACGAGTCAGCGGAAGCAACAATATCTGAGTACAGACATAAGTTAAACAAGTTTGCCTTAAGAAGGCTAGCACAAACTGGGATACAGATCGAAAGAGGCGCAGACCTCCTGCCTGGGATCCTCCTAACTACTCTTGGTCGTCGTCAGCGGGCTGCACGTAGTAGTAGGCACCTCCAGTGTAGTAGGTCGTCGTCGACGGTGGCGTCTGGCACCAAGGCTCCAGCATCTGGTTGCGACAACCAGAAAGAAAGGAAAGGGGGAAAAAGGGGGGAGAAAGCAACCGTGAGTACTCATCCAAAGTACTCGCAAGCAAGGAACTATACTACATATGCATGGGTATATGTGTAAGAAGGCCATATCAGTGGACTGAACTGCAGAATGCCAGAATAAGAGGGGGATAGCTAGTCCTATCGAAGACTACGCTTCTGGCAACCTCCGTCTTGCAGCATGTAGAAGAGAGTAGACTGAAGTCCTCCAAGTAGCATCTCCAAGTAGCATCTCCAAATAGCATCTCCAAGTAGCATCTCCAGATAGCATCTCCAAGTAGCAACGCATAGCATAATCCTACCCGGCGATCCTCTCCTTGTCGCCCTGTAGAAAAGCGATCACCGGGTTGTCTGTGGAACTTGGAAGGGTGTGTTTTATTAAGTATCCGGTTCTAGTTGTCATAAGGTCAAGGTACAACTCCAAGTCGTCCTGTTACCGAAGATCACGGCTATTCGAATAGATTAACTTCCCTGCAGGGGTGCACCACATAACCCAACACGCTCGATCCCATTTGGCCGGACACACTTTCCTGGGTCATGCCCGGCCTCGGAAGATCAACACGTCGCAGCCCCACCTAGGCTCAACGGAGAGGCCAGCACGCCGGTCTAAACCTAAGCGCGCAGGGGTCTGGGCCCATCGCCCTGAGCACACCTGCACGTTGCGTACGCGGCCGGTGAGCAGACCTAGCAACCTCCATTACAAAGGAAGTTGCGTTAACGCAGTCCAACCCGGCGCGCGCCGCTCAGTCGCTGACGTCACGAAGTGCTTCGGCTGATACCACGACGTCGGGATACCCATAACTACTCCCGCATAGATGGTTAGTGCGTATAGGCTCGTAGCCGACTCAGATCAAATACCAAGATCTCGTTAAGCGTGTTAAGTATCCGCGAACGCCGAACAGGGCCAGGCCCACCTGTCTCCTAGGTGGTCTCAACCTGCCCTGCCGCTCCGCCACAAAGTAACAGTCGGGGGCCGTCGGGAACCCAGGCCCACCTCTACCGGGATGGAGCCACCTGCCCCTTCAGCCCCCATCTCCGAACAGTATCACAGGTAATGTAACTGTGTAAAGTATATCGTATATGCCCGTGATCACCTCCCGAAGTGATCATGGCCCAGTAGTATAGCATGGCAGACGGACAAGAGTGTAGGGTCACTGATGGAACACTAGCATCCTATACTAAGCAGTAGGATAGCAGGTAATGGTAACAACAGTAGTAGCAAGGACAGGCTATGCATCAGGATAGGAATAACGGACAGCAGTAACATGCTACACTACTCTAATGCAAGCAGTATAGAGAAAAGAATAGGCGATATCTGGTGATCAAGGGGGGGGCTTGCCTGGTTGCTCTGGCAAGAAGGAGGGGTCGTCAGCTCCGTAGTCGAACTGGGCAGCAGCAGCGGTCTCGGAGTCTACCGGAAAGGAGTAACGGAGGGGGAACACAATAAATAACGGAGCAATCGAATGTAACACAAAGCAAGACGCGGCAATACGTTGTGCTAGGGGTGACCTAACGTAGGGATGGGCGATACCGGTGAAGGGGGAAACATCCGGGAAAATATCCCCGGTGTTTCGTGTTTTCGGGCAGAGGAGCCGGAGGGGGAAAGTTGCGAGTTCGATAGGTTAGGGGTGTGTGGCGGACAAACGGACTGCGTATCCGGATTCGTCTCGTCGTTCTGAGCAACTTTCATGTTGAAAATATTTTAATCCGAGCCACGGATTAAAAGATATGATTTTCTAAAGATTTTATTAATTTCTAGAATTTAATTAATTATTTAATTAATTCGAAAAATGGATTTATGACATCAGCATGATGTCATGCTGATGTCAGCAGTCAACGTTGACCGTTGACCTAGTCAACCTGACATGTGGGTCCAGGGGGACCCACCTGTCATCCTCTAATTAGGTTAATTAGGGTTTAGGTTAATTTAATTATAGTTTAATTAAACTTAACTAGTTAATTAAATTAATTAAACCGGATTAATTAACTTAATTAATTGCTTAATTAATTAATAATTTTATTAAATCATTTTTATTTTTATTAATATTTTTTTTAATTCCTTTTTTTAAGGGGGGGTGGGGCCCGTTTGTCTGTGGCACAGAGGCCTTAGCGGATCGGGCGCGCCCGATCGGGCGGTGCGGGCGAAGGGGCACCCGCACGCGAGGCCACCAGGGGCGAGGCGGGGCGCCAGAATCCGGCGGGGTAGGGGGGAAAGGGCCGGCCAGCTCCGGCGAGCGGCGGGAACGGGCAGTATGGGGCTCGGCGGCGCGGATGGCGCCGGCGTGGGCGCACGGGGCGCAGGGGCGCGACCATGGACGGGGCGAGATCGGGCACGGCATCGCCCGAGCGGGAGCGCCGGCTAGCAGGGCGGGACGCTGGTGGTTAGGGCTGCGCGCCGGCGCGGCGCAGTAGCAGGGCCACTGCGGGACGGAAACAGGGCGACGGTGCGGGGAACCGACGAGCGAGGGTGGAGGTGGCCGCGGACGACTGTGGTAGGGCGGCGGGTGCGGACCGTGGGCGCGGGCGTCGTCTGGGGCCAAGTGGGAGCACGATGAGGCCGGCAGGTGACTACGGGCGGCAGGCCACGCGGGCACAGGCAGGGGGCGCGGGCGCGGCTAGGGCGCCCAGCGCGCGTGCGGGCGCCGTTGAGCGAGGCCATGGCCGAAGTGGCCGGAGCAGGAGAGAAGGAGGAGATGCCGGGGCCTCACCACGGGGCCGTGGGGTCTATGCAGCGGTGCTCGGGGAGGTTGACGGGGACGGAGAGGTAGCAGTCCGGCGGGGAGGGGGAGGCAGGCCGGCGAGGTTGCGGTCCGGCGAGGGGGCCTCCAGCGACGGAGAGGACCGCGGCGATGGCGTCCGGTGATGGATCGCAGGGGGGGGGTCGACCGGCGCGGTCGATGGGGTTGATTCCCCCGATCCAATCGGGGGGGGGGGGGCAGAGGGAGGAGCGGGGTGTGGGGAGGGGAAGTGGAGCGAGTGGGGTGGGGTTTCGATCTAGGGTTTCTGGGGGGTGGGGATAAGGGGGACTGGGGGTGGGCCGGCCTGGGTCGGTTGGTTCGGCGGCCAGTTGGGCCGTTCGGCCCAGTTGGCCAGGGGGGTTTCCTCTTTCTTTTGTTATTTTTTTTGTTTTACCTTTTATTCATTTCTCTTTTATTTTAGTTGCACTATAATTTTGGTTTAGTAAAATATGAAAACAGCTCCAAAAATAGTGTGTCAAATTAGTCCACTGTTCTAAGAAGTTTTACCTCAGAATAAAAATAGTTTAGTATTTGGTAAAATATATTAGGAGTATAACTAATTGTTTTGATGTTGTTTTAATCACTTAAGGGTATTTAAATATTTTATAAAGATGTTGTTACTCCACCAATAATATCCATGATTTATTTGTCACATTAAGAACATTTTAGTTTTGACTATTGAAAACTTTAATTGTTTGACTTGATTTTAAATTTGAATTCGAACCGTTTTTGAACCATCGCGAGAGTAATAACAGTAACCGAGGTGACGTGGCATCATTAGCGTGGAATTACTGTAGCATGATTACCCGGGCGTCACAATTCTCCTCCACTACAAGAAATCTTGTCCCGAGATTTAAGCGGTGGAGTAAGGGGCGAAGGTGTTGGTAGCGAAAAACCTAACGAGTCTTCTCGGTCTTGGCTTCCCTTTCGAAGAGGTTGATCCCTTTCATTGATGTCTTCATTTCACTGCTTCAAGTCACCATGATCAATTTGTCATCCTTTCTTCGGGATCTCCATCGTACTTACGAATAGGTAAGGGGCAGCTCTACAACGATAGGATGTTACAAGGGAAAATCTTCTGGGGGTTTCCCAAGTATGAACATATGAGTATCTCTCGAGTTGAACAAATGAAACACATCGAGAGCAAAGTAAGACGGTGCAATAAGAAGTTTCAAGCGGATAGGCAATCGTTCATTGCCTGAAACAGAGTGTGAATGGGGTTCAGAGCAACGGGAATAAGTATTGTGTCCGATACCAGAATTGATCACTAGGAAGGTGGCTCGCAAATTACATACGAAGTCAAGCTATAGGAATAACTTTGGCAACAGGGTGTATAGGAGAGTCAGGTTTCGATCCTGTGAAACTGTGGGTTATGGGCCCACCATGTGGTTCTTTTTTTTATAATAGGAGCAGTGACATCTTGCATGGTCATGATAGCAAGGCATGTCAGGGAGTACCATGTCAGCTATGTCGGCAACAACGTTGGTACCAAGGGCGAGGGACGAAGAGAACCATTTTCCTGCTCGTTGAAACGAGGCGGACCAATAGGCAAGGTTCCCGTCCATCGGTGGTTACCAGAATGTCATCAACAATAGTAACAAGGTCTTACTGACAGAGTTGTACATCGAGGTGTTTGCACAAGCAGTGTATTATTACTGCTTATATCATATAGATCATAGAAAAGGTTTAAACAAACCAATGGAAGGAAAATATGATCATCAGATTAAACAGAACAATGGAAAGGAAAATATGTTTAAACACATATTTCGAGGGTATATCCTTCCCAAGGACAAGCAGAGCAAGATATCCATGACAGGATATAAAGTAGAAAACCATTTAGGTAAGGGGGAGGAATCTCATGATATTACTCATACAACGGTGTTAGGATAATTGATAATTAAAATATAGCATCGTGCTTCAAACGTGCCTGTTGAAAATCGGAGTACCATTGACATGCTTCGAGATAGCAGTGACATGGTCTTCAGGTGAAGATCAGACTTTGGAAACACGAAGGATCCATCAAGAATAACTTGTAGAATAAGTCTTACAATTTCCTCATGGATGAATGGATAACCTTGCTGAAAAGGAATCTATAATGATAGGTCCTCCAGCCGGGGGGGGGGGTGCTAGGCATGACATCATGTTACCGGGTCATCAAAGGATCAACATCATAACTCTTGGAAAGTTGTCCCATCCATCATATCTGACCGAGATTCATATCCAATTGGTGTCATGATACCTCAGACTCAAGGGGTCCGAGAGGAAAAGGTGCAACACAAATCGACGAAATGACATTGCAAGATTCTCGGGAAATGAACTATGGGAGCGGGTTTCTGAAGCAATAGTTCATCATTAAACCAAGGAGGGGATGAGGAGGTGGCTGATGGGCTCAGCGACAATTCATCGAGAATTCCAAATGGATGGATTTCCACGATAATGTGAACAAGAGGATGGCATTTGTTAGATCAAATGATATAATGGGACATGCTCGAGGAAAACATACATAATTAAACATTGGTTGAACGGTGCACCCGAAATATGGGTTGGGTTGCACGGCCAATGTTAGAATGGTGATTCAATTATCGAAAGACTTAGAATGAACTATCGCCCATTCACTTCAAAGCAATAGGGTTGCTAGAAGGAAAGAATCCAAACAACACCGTTCACTTGTTGGAATTAACACGGGGACCAAGCAAGAATGGTGATGGTGAGAAGTATTTCTATGTCAAGAATTCTCAAGAGGTGGAACAAATCTCAGAACAGTCTTGACATAAAGGATGGTAATACTCCAAGGTAAAGAAGAACAATTGCTGGATAGCAAGGAACTCAAGGTATAACACCAAACATGAACAAGCTTGTGTTGGTGGGAGGGCAATAAAGTGGTCGACGATAATACAATTCATCGAGGGCAAGGATGGTATTTCTCGTCATAAATTCAATTGATATCCTGGATGAGCTCAGAATGTTGATGATCACGACACCTTTGTCACGAGAGTTCATGAAGATGTAATCGATCGGTGACGACATCAAGTCAAGTAATGATGAAGTGAAAGGTTATTGGAACCAAGGGTACGACACAAACTCGAAACCAAGCTTGTTGTTCAAGGCGAAATGATATGACGATGAGGATCGACGTAAGGTTAGTTCATCGTCGAAAATTGGTGCTCCGAGAATAAGGACCAGGTAGCACAGTTAGAATCGTCACGACAATGATATAGCCAAACAGGCTAGGAATGGCGTGATCGGGTACAAACTCGTACTTATAGAAGCTTACTGAAGAGTTGTTGAACCGTAGAGCGGACTCGGTTCAGTTATCGATGTCTTTGAGTGTTCAATAACTCAGAGCCCGTGAAAAAAAATTGGAACCAGTGGGAATGTAGCACTTGATGAAGAACTCATAAGATGTTATGCAGTTCCATGATAATCTCGAGATACCAGGGGGGGGGGTAATACTCGATGACAGACCAAAGTAGAGGTTGGACTGGGGGTATTGCTCTACAGAAGACAAGTGCTTAATCTTGCACGAGAAATGGTATTTAAAAGAGAACATGGTCGGAACCACGATTGCAAAAGGCCAGATCCCAGATATAAGATGAACTTATACCAAAGGAATAGTTATTATTTCAAGAAGCTTCCATGATAGGATCTACATCGTGTCCATGGGCATGAACACAAAGGTTCAAGGTCGACTCCCACTTCTTCAATGTATAACCTTCCATTCACTTCTCGCTTTGATAAAGGCATTAGTGTTGAAAGTTTTACCTGGTGAAATACCAGATGAGTATGACTCGTGAAAACTTCCGAGTTCACACATATTAAGGAAGGCATAGGTTCAACCCATCCGGGCATCTTACGAACATATACCACAAACTTCGGGGTAATTAATACAGGCTCGAAAGTAGAGCATTGTTGGTCAAGCAGAGGATACAATGTACCAAAGGCATTATGTATCAGGGGAAAGAGCTCACAAGGTGATTAATTACGAAGGACATAAAATCCAACAAAGGAACCGATGGTCCACAACGGAGCTGGTGTGGGTATCGGTACTCTATCAAAGGAAGAAGGAATGCAAGTGCAACGGATTATAGAAACAACTGACTAACTCAAAGCTTAAATGCAAAGGAATTATGATTTCCAGAACAAGGGATCAGAAGCAGACGTTCTGATCAAGGATGGATCAATTGAATATACCAAAGGCACAATCGACGACAGATAGTTAGGTCGAGAACCAGCTCATGTTCAACATGACGTCTGAGCCGGAAAGATAATCCCAGGACTCGACTGATGATTGTGAACATTCACAACATATTGAATCAACGGTCTCAAAAATGATGGTGACGAAGGATGCCAATATGATTACTATACTTATGGGATTAATCATAATGAAAGCAAACAAGAAATTCCATAGCAATAGGTTGCTGAGGATTTTCGGAATATCGAATGGCATTTCGAAGACTTTTGTGAAATACATGAATCAACTGGGGATGAGTGGATACTCGATAAGTGCGAGAAATTATTTGAAGGGGTATTCATGTGGCAAAGAACTGCTAGGCAGTAGGCACAAAGTATTCTCGAAACAATAGAGAAAACTTCGGGGTATCTTGTAATAACAAGATCAATGGGGGATGATCGTATGAATGGCAAGTGTAAGTAGTTTTCCATACGGATTTATCGGTGGTCGGGAATAGCAAAAGTGATGGGCACAAAGTCTCGAGAGAATATCAAAGAGTATCTCCGAAATCTTCTGGTGCAGTCGGTGATCATCCGGACTGAAGGGACCCTTTGGTAGAAAGTATTTTCGAGAACCTAAAAGTTAGAATTTAGTAAAAGTCGTTTGACCCGAATAGAAGAGAGTTCAGAATCCCAGAGTAAAGGTCGAGGAGTAAAAGATCCTAATACCACCCGATGGCGACGTGGGCCCATGGGCCACACGGCCATGTTAGTAAAAGTTTTTCAACGACTAGACTCGACTTCGGCCAAGGAGTTGGAAAGGGGGATTCCTACAGGCAGTCGGCTCTGATACCAACTTGTGACGCCCCCGATTTAATCGTACACTAATCATGCACGCAAACGTGTACGATCAAGATCAGGGACTCACGGGAAGATATCACAACACAACTCTAAAACATAAATAAGTCATACAAGCATCATAATACAAGCCAGGGGCCTCGAGGGCTCGAATACAAGTGCTCGATCATAGACGAGTCAGCGGAAGCAACAATATCTGAGTACAGACATAAGTTAAACAAGTTTGCCTTAAGAAGGCTAGCACAAACTGGGATACAGATCGAAAGAGGCGCAGACCTCCTGCCTGGGATCCTCCTAACTACTCTTGGTCGTCGTCAGCGGGCTGCACGTAGTAGTAGGCACCTCCAGTGTAGTAGTCGTCGTCGACGGTGGCGTCTGGCTCCAGGGCTCCAGCATCTGGTTGCGACAACCAGAAAGAAAGGAAAGGGGGAAAAAGGGGGGAGAAAGCAACCGTGAGTACTCATCCAAAGTACTCGCAAGCAAGGAACTATACTACACATGCATGGGTATATGTGTAAGAAGGCCATATCAGTGGACTGAACTGCAGAATGCCAGAATAAGAGGGGGATAGCTAGTCCTATCGAAGACTACGCTTCTGGCAACCTCCGTCTTGCAGCATGTAGAAGAGAGTAGACTGAAGTCCTCCAAGTAGCATCTCCAAGTAGCATCTCCAAATAGCATCTCCAAGTAGCATCTCCAGATAGCATCTCCAAGTAGCAACGCATAGCATAATCCTACCCGGCGATCCTCTCCTCGTCGCCCTGTAGAAAAGCGATCACCGGGTTGTCTGTGGAACTTGGAAGGGTGTGTTTTATTAAGTATCCGGTTCTAGTTGTCATAAGGTCAAGGTACAACTCCAAGTCGTCCTGTTACCGAAGATCACGGCTATTCGAATAGATTAACTTCCCTGCAGGGGTGCACCACATAACCCAACACGCTCGATCCCATTTGGCCGGACACACTTTCCTGGGTCATGCCCGGCCTCGGAAGATCAACACGTCGCAGCCCCACCTAGGCTCAACGGAGAGGCCAGCACGCCGGTCTAAACCTAAGCGCGCAGGGGTCTGGGCCCATTGCCCTGAGCACACCTGCACGTTGCGTACGCGGCCGGTGAGCAGACCTAGCAACCTCCATTACAAAGGAAGTTGCGTTAACGCAGTCCAACCCAGCGCGCGCCGCTCAGTCGCTGACGTCACGAAGTGCTTCGGCTGATACCACGACGTCGGGATACCCATAACTACTCCCGCGTAGATGGTTAGTGCGTATAGGCTCGTAGCCGACTCAGATCAAATACCAAGATCTCGTTAAGCGTGTTAAGTATCCGTGAACGCCGAACAAGGCCAGGCCCACCTGTCTCCTAGGTGGTCTCAACCTGCCCTGCCGCTCCGCCACAAAGTAACAGTCGGGGGCCGTCGGGAACCCAGGCCCACCTCTACCGGGATGGAGCCACCTGCCCCTTCAGCCCCCATCTCCGAACAGTATCACAGGTAATGTAACTGTGTAAAGTATATCGTATATGCCCGTGATCACCTCCCGAAGTGATCACGGCCCAGTAGTATAGCATGGCAGACGGACAAGAGTGTAGGGCCACTGATGGAACACTAGCATCCTATACTAAGCAGTAGGATAGCAGGTAATGGTAACAACAGTAGTAGCAAGGACAGGCTATGCATCAGGATAGGAATAACGGAAAGCAGTAACATGCTACACTACTCTAATGCAAGCAGTATAGAGAAAAGAGTAGGCGATATCTGGTGATCAAGGGGGGGGGGCTTGCCTGGTTGCTCTGGCAAGAAGGAGGGGTCGTCAGCTCCGTAGTCGAACTGGGCAGCAGCAGCGGTCTCGGAGTCTACCGGAAAGGAGTAACGGAGGGGGAACATAATAAATAACGGAGCAATCAAATGTAACACAAAGCAAGACGCGGCAATACGTTGTGCTAGGGGTGACCTAACGTAGGGATGGGCGATACCGGTGAAGGGGGAAACATCCGGGAAAATATCCCCGGTGTTTCGTGTTTTCGGGCAGAGGAGCCGGAGGGGGAAAGTTGCGAGTTCGATAGGTTAGGGGTGTGTGGCGGACAAACAAACTGCGTATCCGGATTTGTCTCGTCGTTCTGAGCAACTTTCATGTTGAAAATATTTTAATCCGAGCCACGGATTAAAAGATATGATTTTCTAAAGATTTTATTAATTTCTGGAATTTAATTAATTATTTAATTAATTCGAAAAATGGATTTATGACATCAGCATGATGTCATGCTGACGTCAGCAGTCAACGTTGACCGTTGACCTGGTCAACCTGACATGTGGGTCCAGGGGGACCCACCTGTCATCCTCTAATTAGGTTAATTAGGGTTTAGGTTAATTTAATTATAGTTTAATTAAACTTAACTAGTTAATTAAATTAATTAAACCGGATTAATTAACTTAATTAATTGCTTAATTAATTAATAATTTTATTAAATCATTTTTATTTTTATTAATATTTTTTTAATTCCTTTTTTTAAGGGGGTGGGGCCCGTTTGTCTGTGGCACAGAGCCTTAGCGGATCGGGCGCGCCCGATCGGCGGTGCGGCGAAGGGGCACCCGCACGCGAGGCCACCAGGGCGAGGCGGGGCGCCAGAATCCGGCGGGGTAGGGGGAAAGGGCCGGCCAGCTCCGGCGAGCGGCGGGAACGGGCAGTAGGGGCTCGGCGGCGCGGATGGCGCCGGCGTGGGCGCACGGGCGCAGGGCGCGACCATGGACGGGCGAGATCGGGCACGGCGTCGCCCGAGCGCGGAGCGCCGGCTAGCAGGGCGGGACGCTGGTGGTCAGGGCTGCGCGCCGGCGCGGCGCAGTAGCAGGGCCACTGCGGACGGAAACGGGCGACGGTGCGGGGAACCGATGAGCGAGGGTGGAGGTGCCGCGGACGACTGTGGTAGGGCGGCGGGTGCGGACCGTGGGCGCGGGCGTCGTCTGGGCCAAGTGGAGCACGACGAGGCCGACAGGTGACTACGGGCGGCAGGCCACGCGGGCACAGGCAGGGCGCGGGCGCGGCTAGGCGCCCAGCGCGCGTGCGGGCGCCGTTGAGCGAGGCCATGGCCGAAGTGGCCGGAGCAGGAGAGAAGGAGGAGATGCCGGGGCCTCACCACGGGGCCGTGGGGTCTATGCAACGGTGCTCGGGGAGGTTGACGGGACGGAGAGGTAGAAGTCCGGCGGGGAGGGGGAGGCAGGCCGGCGAGGTTGCGGTCCGGCGAGGGGGCCTGCAGCGACGGAGAGGACCGCGGTGATGGCGTCCGGTGATGGATCGCAGGGGGGGGGGGGTCGACCGGCGCGGTCGATGGGGTTGATTCCCCCGATCCAATTGGGGGGGGGGGCAGAGGGAGGAGCGGGGTGTGGGGAGGGGAAGTGGGGCGAGTGGGGTGGGGTTTCGATCTAGGGTTTCTGGGGGGTGGGGGATAAGGGGGACTGGGGGTGGGCCGGCCTGGGTCGGTTGGTTCGGCGGCCAGTTGGGCCGTTCGGCCCAGTTGGCCAGGGGGGTTTCCTCTTTCTTTTGTTATTTTTTTTGTTTTACCTTTTATTCATTTCTCTTTTATTTTAGTTGCACTATAATTTTGGTTTAGTAAAATGTCACATCCCTAGCTTCTGGTAATGCACTAGGCTAGACCTCTTGTGAGCATCATGTTTTATTTCAAATGAAATTTGAATTGAGGAATTTTCAAAGCCTCGGAAATCTCTAAAAATAACCAACAATTAAATCTTCTCAAATGTGTCCAAAAAAATGTTCCTGTTATTCCATGGAAATATTGGTAAGAGGTAAAATTTAAACCAATATTTTTGGAGTCACAGAGATAATTATTTTGGTCATTTGAATTAATCCAATAACTATTTGCTTTGGATTTTATTTAATATATATTAAATATGACTCCAATAATTCTGGAAGTTTGTGAGTGGCTTTGTATATATTTTAGCAAGCCACATAAAAATCTACAGAATTTATTTAAATGATTTAGTTGCTAAACTAAATCAAAACTAACTACAGAAAATAGAAAACAGTAAAAATAAAAAGAACAGAAGCCTACCTGGGCCACTTACCTGTAGCCGGCCCAGCTGGCCAGCCCATCTAGCCGGCCCAGCCCGCCACCGCTACTCCCCCCTTGTCCTCTTCCTCCTCTGCCAGGAGGACGAACAGAGGCGAGGCGTGGCGCGCGCCGACGCTGCCTCGGCCACCTCCTGCTTACCTGCTCGCCGCTGGAGGCACCCGAGGGAGCCACGCACTCCCCCTCGCCCCCCTGCACCTCTCTCCTCTCCCTCACTCGCTGCTCTCTTTCCCCTCTCCCTCTTCGTTCTTCGCCCGAACAGAGAGCCGCCGCCGTCGTTCGCTGCCACCACGCCCACCATGCTCCTCTCGCCTCCCCGTGTAGTCTGCAAACTCCGCCACCGCCTGTTACGTCGCCTCGAGCAAGCCCCGAGCGCTCGGACGCCCCAATTCGACTGCATCGACTCGTCTTCAAGCTCCGGTCGCCGGAGATCGCCGTCGCTGTCCCGTCGCCCCAGGCCTTCCCCGAGCATGCCGAAGCCACCCCTGCATCCGCCGTGAGCTCCTCTACCGACCCCCCCTTCTCCCATGTCCATTAGCTCGTCGTATCCGTCGTTTCCGTCGAGACCGAGACCTCACCGGCGCCGGACTTGTCGCCGTCGTCGTTTTGGTTCACCTCCGTCCAAACCGAGCACGCAGACGTACTCAGAGCACTCCCAGGAGCCCGTAGCGCCCACCAACCCCTCCTCCCATGCACCATAGCGCCGGTCCCGCGAACCCCCGAGCTCCGGCCGCCGTCGGGGTCGATGCCGCGCTCAACTCCGGCCACCCCACGCCCTCTCGTGGCTCCCCCTAGATGCGCGGGAGCACGGGATCACTCTTGGTGCCCTCAGCGCGACCAGCCGCGGGCCGTAGTGCCGTCCCGAGAAACTCCGGCGAGGTCTCGCCGTCGCCGTGGTCGCCGGCGTCACTTGCTGACGTGGCTGGCTTAGTTAGCCACTAATCACCGCACCGTGTCACTGACACTGGGCCCCACCGCCTAACTAACCGGCTAACTAAAATAGATTAGGTTTAATCTAATTGCAGTGGCCCCACGCGTCAGCTTTGACCGCGCTGACGTGGCCTTTGACCCGGCCCCACCTGTCATTGACACTAACTAGCCCTGTGCCACTGACGTGTGGCCCCCACATGTCAGGTTTGACCTGGACCCGCCCTGTTGACCTGATGACGTCAGGATAAGGTCATGCTGACGCAATAATTCCTTTCTGGAATTAAAATAAATTAGGAAATAATTTATAAATTCCAGAAAATGCCTAAAACTTCTAAAAATCATAGAAATTCAACCGTAACTCCAAATTAAATAATTTATATATGAAAAATTATCAGAAAAATTCAAGGAATCCATCTGTACCATTTTCATGCATGTTAGAACAACTTATAGGTGCTGTTTAGCACAAATCAATTAAATGGCATTTGAATAATCACATATGGAGTTTGAATTTGAATCTTGTATTCAAACCAACTTCATTTAATCTGTTGCTAGTTGCATTAGCTCAAAACACATTCATTTTGCCATGTCATGATCATGCATCATATTATGCATTGCATTGATTGTGTTCCCTTCTGTGTTGCCGGTGTTGTTCCCCCTCGGTAGACGTTGTACCGATGATGTGATCGTTGACACTGATGAAGACTCAGTGTTATCTTCAGAAGTGCCAGGCAAGCAAAACCCCCTTGTTCATTCCGATACAATCCTACTCTCTCGCTCCTGCTCTCTTTTACTGCATTAGGACAACACCGATTCATCTGTTACTTGCTGCGGTAGCTGAACCCCTTTGTCCTTTGCATGACCTGTCATTGCCACAGTAAATAGATGAAACCCACTAGCATGAGTAGGAGTTGTTTGAGCCCTGATGTGCCTACTCATTCATGTTTGTTTGTCATGCCTGCTATTGCTTAGAGTTGAGTCAGGTCTGATTCATCGGGGATGAATCAGAGGCGTGTGAACCTGTCCTACTGTGTGTGAGCTAAGTGTGTGAACACGATTTGGTAAAGGTAGCGGTGAGAGGCCATGTAGGAGTACATGGTGGGTTGTCTCATTGCAGCCGTCCTCAGGAACTGAGTTCTGTGTTTGTGATCCATGATTCAGCTACTACCACGCATTGGGCCCAAAACCAATGGACCCTCTCGGCTTCTTGATCACCCTTGTCCTCTGTCCAGGAGTTGCAAGTAGTTTCTGGTGTTTGTAGTATGCTGGAGGCCGTGGGCAGCGCTGACCGTAGGGGTGGGCTGTGATGCGGTAGGCACGTGGCACGGTGTACCGGGCGCCCGTTTGGTGTCTCGGGAACCCTGTTCACATCGTTTGGGGCTGTGAGCGAAACTCCGGCCGGATCTCCTCATGGATGGAACCCGAATAGGCGATAAACCTGGACTAGAGACTTAGGTGATTAGGTAGGTCGTGGCCGACACCCACGTTGGGCTTCCGCTTGAAGGTTGCCGAGTACATGTCGTGTAAACGGCGGTAAGTGGTGAGAGCGTGTGTGAAGAAGTACACCCCTGCAGGGTTAACCTAATCTATTCGAATAGCCGTGTCCGCGGAAAAGGACTTCTGGGTTGCTTATATCAGTTCATAGACAGGTGAAAGTGGATACTCTAAAATACGCAAGATAAGCGTGAGTGCTATGGATGGCATTCTCGTAGGAAAACGGGAGTGGATCCATAGTGGTGTATTGATATGGTGAATATGTGGACTCGTGTGCGCCACCTCAAAAGAGTTACATTGCAGTCGTAGTTTAGGATAGCCACCGAGTCAAAGCTGGCTTGCTGCAGTTAAACCCCACCATCCCTTTGTTGATAATGATGCATATGTAGATAGTTCTGATGTAAGTCTTGCTGGGTACATTTGTACTCACGTTTGCCTATTTTATGTTTTTGCAGAGAGACTTCAGTCTCACTAGTATTTCCGCGTGGTCTTCGACGTTTAGCTTGTTACCTCAGCTACGATCTTGTGCCTCGGCAGGATTTGGTAGATAGTCAGGCTTCTCAGCCTTTTTCATTTATAGATGTCTGTACTCAGACATGATAGCTTCCGCTTGTGCTTGATTTGTATGCTCTGAATGTTGGGTCATGAGACCCATGTTTGTAATATCTCGCTCCTCGGAGCCTATTGAATAGATTACTTGAGTCATAGAGTCATGTTGTGATGCCATGTTGTATTTGCATATATCGAGCATATTGTGTGTATGTTATTGAAATGCTTGGTATGTGTGGGATCTGACCATCTAGTTGTTTATCTTTAGTAGCCTCTCTTACGGGGAAATGTCTCCTAGTGTTTCCACCGAGCCATGGTAGCTTGCTACTGCTCCGGAACACTTAGGCTGGCCGGCATGTGTCCTTCTTCGTTCCTGTGTCTGTCCCTTCGGGGAAATGTCACGCGGTGAATACCGGAGTCCTGTTAGCCCGCTACAGCCCGGTTCACCGGAGTCCTGCTAGCCCAGTGCTACAGCCTGGATTCACTCGCTGATGGCCGACACGTTCGATGCTGGGTCATGGATGCCTGTCCCTGTAAGTCTGTGCCGCTTTGGGTTTACGACTAGCCATGTCAGCCCGGGCTCCTTATCATATGGATGCTAGCGACACTGTCATATACGTGTGCCAAAAGGCGTAAACGGTCCCGGGCAAAGGTAAGGCGACACCCGTGGGAATACCATGCGTGAGGCCGCAAAGTGATATGAGGTGTTACATGCTAGATCGATGTGGCATTGAGTCGGGGTCCTGACAGCGTTGGTATCAGAGCTTGACTGCCTGTAGGATTACCAAGCCAAACTGGTCGAAGTTGAGTCTAGAAATTCTTTAGTTATATAAGGGAATTGATTGTGGGATGGAACGTAAGGCTCTTTTTACTCCTTATACCTTATGCCTTCTGATCCGAGTCATCTTATCTTTCCTGCGGGGATTAAGAACTAGGCTATCTTTCCTTTCTATTAGGATCACGTGTTACTAAACCGTAGACTTATAGATTGTTGGACTTAAGCCTCGTTTCAGTTCCTAGTACTTCTGTATGTTAATTATTGATCTCGAGACCTTGATATTGTGTTTCTGAGTGGTTATGCCACCATTTTTGTGAATGTCTCAAATCTTTTCTGAGCATTTACAGCCGTTATGCTGTCCGAGTCATTTCAGGTTTCTAAATAGTCTGATGCATTTGCAAAATCCTTTCCCTCTGGTTTCGATGTTCCTTTATGCCAGCTCAATCACACTA
The DNA here is from genome assembly GCF_018294505.1 of Triticum aestivum. NCBI lineage: Eukaryota > Viridiplantae > Streptophyta > Magnoliopsida > Poales > Poaceae > Triticum > Triticum aestivum. The sequence continues at coordinate 544,091,461 of NC_057804.1, read as the reverse complement.
ATTGTTGAGTTGAGGTATTCTATTGCCTTGACCTTATGTTGGAGTTACTATTATGACCCTAGGTGTCTCAGGGGATCATCTAGTAGTCTAGCCATGATTTATGTTCCAGTGTGATGACTCTGGCCGTCATTATCGAAAGCATCCCGTGATGCCATTTAGTAGTAGGTATTCTATCCCTGGGTTTTGAACCCGAGATTCACCCTACTTGCTTCATGTTGATAGCTTTGCTCGTTCCTTTAGGTTATTAGTAACCTTTGCATTAGTCCTCGATGTTCGTGGTATTCCTTTCTTCCAAATACTATGAACCGCTTATGGCAGATGTTCCTCGCTGATCGAAAGATCACAATCAGAGTGCTCTTGATGGGTTCTCGATTCTACATTGTGACTCTGCCAGTTCTACCTTTCTGCATGGGTTATCCGGAAGAGATATGTTGAACTTGGTTCGACATACTAATCTATGCATCCACAACTCAGAAAATTATATGTTCCTTTGAGTTGTTCTCTTTAGTTGCATTCCGACCCTCGTCTATCAATTGATAGTCACGAGTATGCGTGCGTTCGTTTATCGATGCCTATTACTCTTGTGGTCCGTCAAGCCATTCTATCGTAGAATGACTAGGAGAAACAAACTCCAGTACCTCTTCCATATCTAGGATTGGGTCAAAGCAATTGTGCTCCGCAGATCAAAATGCCAGCCCGGCTTTTGATTCTGTTCTACCCTGAAGTATTACCGTCTTTATGTCAGGATTTTCATGAGGATTGCACCGGCTCTTGTGAATTCTTGATGTAGTGATACTTCTTGCCATCATTATTCATCCCTCGGTTCCGTGTTGTCGCAACCGGAATGCCGACAAGTGAATCGTGATGTGTGAATTCAATACTCCTAGCAACCTTGTTGCTTGGTAGTTAATGGACAATAATTTCATTCTTAGCGTGTTGGTTTTGAATCATCATTCTAAGGTTGATCATGCTACCTAGTCCTTATTTCTGGTGCACTCCTCGATCGATGAGTTAGGATTTTTTCAAATCCTTGCTCTATTGATCATATCGTCTTGCCCTGAAAAGCAAGATTGTTCTCAAGCTTAGTAACATACCGGTGGTTTGTGATTTTCCGAAGATCTTCTCGGAAGTATTACCAGGTTGTCACCTGACCGCTGTGTTGAGCTTGTGATCAAGTTGGGTTCTTGTGAACCACCCTCTCTCCAAGATCGGTGTTAGATATCCCTGAGCTAGTTGGTTAAGCTAGACAACAACTTGGAGAATTGGAAGATAAAAGCTTTCCTGACTTAGTTCGTTCCAAAGGGATATTCTTGTGTAGTGTGTGTTGAAGAAAGATGATATCTTCATCAATTGGTCCTTGTGATCAGTTGCTGGACCTATTGTCTTATCAATCCTTTGATTTGAGTGTGGGCTATCGTCAAATCAAATCAGTACCAACGATGCTCGTAATGTTGTCTTATTCGTGGTTGATCCCTCGAGCATACACCATTACATCTTTGGTCTGACCAATGCTATCACCGTGTTCACTTAACTATGGAATTCCTTTTAAAAGGAAACCTAGATGAATTGTTGTTGAGCCCATTGACAACATCCTTATCTCCTCCATGGTCTTGTTGGACAACAAGTTAGTGTTGGAAACTTTTGAAGCATTTTCTTCATGCTAGCTCATGAAGTATTTGTTTGATGAAAGGAGTGACTTCCTCTTATACACGTGCATGTGGTGAAAGTTGCCGCCGTGAATTTGAGAAAGTTTGTTTTGCTTCCTCTGGAATCATCCCAAGTCAGTCATGCATATGTGCGAAGTATTCTATGGTTTGGAGACTTGCAACCTTCATTCCATATGTGTTCCGAGCACACCAAGCCACTGATTGATTTGTTCAAGGAGAAGAAGTTTCTTCTTAAGAGCATGCCTTATCCAAGGACTTCAATATCCTCGATTATGGTTCCCCACCTGAACTCGGTAGTGTTTTGTTGTAAGACTACCATGTGATAATGTTTGTCTTGGACAACATGTTCACATGTTTGTAGCAGAACCAGCTCATGTTTTGGAGCTTGCTATCGTAGTTCATCTCCCGAGAATCCCGCAACGTCATCTCGTCGATTTGTGTTGCAAACTTTCATTTTTCTTCCTAGACTCGATGAGTCTGGAATATCCTGACACCAACCAGATCTGAATCTCAGGCAGATATGATGGTTGGAACATTTCCCAAGAACTATAATATCGGTCCCTCGGAAACCGGTAATGTGGATGTCGTGGTCAACACACCCAGCCGGAAGACCTGTTATTATAATATCTTGATTGAGGAAGTTGGCCACCTCCCCATAGGGATTTCGTAGGGTTTACTCCCTAGTTGCCCCTATGGATTTCTGTGTTCCGAAGTCCGACCTTTTACTTGATGTTCTAGATATCAAACCATATCTATGGGTGGATTACACTAGCACATCAAGGAGAACATTAGAAGCGGAGTGCTAAATGTCTCTCGGTCGATCATCCAGATTTTGTTCCTTGGCTTCGCTAAGGTGAAATCTGAGAAAGTGTTATCCTCCTTTGCATCTGCATCGTCCATCGCTATTCATCATAGTAGTATGTTGTGTTGTCAGCATCCTTGACACGGATATTGGTAAAACCTTGATGATTATGGAAATGCTCAAGTTCTTGAGAGCACGCACAAGCGTTAGGTGTTACCATCGGCACTAGCTAGGTTTGCTCTCAACTTCCTCGGTTATGCTATAACTTCTCAACAGTGGATTCACTCTCTATTGTTGGGTTCTTCCCAGTTACTAGAATCATTCCCATCATTTGCATTTTGTTCCCAGCTTGCACCGCCGATGTGCCATTCTACCATGGGTCTCTTCCATTTCCGGTGATAAGCAAATTCATCCATTACGTTGTCTTCAACAAGGTAATCCACATCATCCAAGTCCGAGTATGCCATTCTACCGACCCCCTCCAAATGATCGCTTGTGATTGCCTTAGGCTGGTATAAAGAGTTTCAATGATCTTTGAATCAAAGGTAATTCTTTTTGCCACTTAAGGCAATAATCTACGAATCACCCTCCTCCAGGATGTTTCGTCGTGGAATCATGGCAACTCAACTCCTCGCTACGTGGGCAATCGTTTACCACCTTCTTAAGCGTGAAATTGTTGTCCACCTAGTGAACCTTCGTCATCCGTTTCTTTCCACCCCTCTTGACGTGTATCTCGTGTCTCAACCCGAGAGATGGTCCTATGTCTCATTCCGTGAGTTGTTCGATCTTCGAGAAGATCGACCCTTCTAGAGTCTCCTTCTTCCCTCCATGTCATGTTGGCAGGATTTCTCAGAACAAGACATCAAGACAATGATGGTGAATGAATCAACGTTCAACTGAAGTGCACCCTGGATCGTGAAGATTGTACTAGTTTGCGTTTCCCCTTCATCATACCCTACGCTTGAATCTCAAGACGAGATTCTTGTTTAGTGGGGGTGAGTTGTCACATCCCTAGCTTCTGGTAATGCACTAGGCTAGACCTCTTGTGAGCATCATGTTTTATTTCAAATGAAATTTGAATTGAGGAATTTTCAAAGCCTCAGAAATCTCTAAAAATAACCAACAATTAAATCTTCTCAAATGTGTCCAAGAAAATGTTCCTGTTATTCCATGGAAATATTGGTAAGAGGTAAAATTTAAACCAATATTTTTGGAGTCACAGAGATAATTATTTTGGTCATTTGAATTAATCCAATAACTATTTGCTTTGGATTTTATTTAATATATATTAAATATGACTCCAATAATTCTGGAAGTTTGTGAGTGGCTTTGTATATATTTTAGCAAGCCACATAAAAATCTACAGAATTTATTTAAATGATTTAGTTGCTAAACTAAATCAAAACTAACTACAGAAAATAGAAAACAGTAAAAATAAAAAGAACAGAAGCCTACCTGGGCCACTTACCTGTAGCCGGCCCAGCTGGCCAGCCCATCTAGCCGGCCCAGCCCGCCACCGCTACTCCCCCCCTTGTCCTCTTCCTCCTCTGCCAGGAGGACGAACAGAGGCGAGGCGTGGCGCGCGCCGACGCTGCCTCGGCCACCTCCTGCTTACCTGCTCGCCGCTGGAGGCACCCGAGGGAGCCACGCACTCCCCCTCGCCCCCCCTGCACCTCTCTCCTCTCCCTCACTCGCTGCTCTCTTTCCCCTCTCCCTCTTTGTTCTTCGCCCGAACAGAGAGCCACCGCCGTCGTTCGCTGCCACCACGCCCACCATGCTCCTCTCGCCTCCCCGTGTAGTCTGCAAACTCCGCCACCGCCTGTTACGTCGCCTCGAGCAAGCCTCGAGCGCTCGGACGCCCCAATTCGACCGCATCGACTCGTCTTCAAGCTCCGGTCGCCGGAGATCGCCGTCGCTGTCCCGTCGCCCCAGGCCTTCCCCGAGCACGCCGAAGCCACCCCTGCATCCGCCGTGAGCTCCTCTACCGACCCCCCCTTCTCCCATGTCCATTAGCTCGTCGTATCCGTCGTTTCCGTCGAGACCGAGACCTCACCGGTGCCGGACTTGTCGCCGTCGTCGTTTTGGTTCACCTCCGTCCAAACCAAGCACGCAGACGTACTCAGAGCACTCCCGGGAGCCCGTAGCGCCCACCAACCCCTCCTCCCATGCACCATAGCGCCGGTCCCGCGAACCCCCGAGCTCCGGCCGCCGTCGGGGTCGATGCCGCGCTCAACTCCGGCCACCCCACGCCCTCTCGTGGCTCCCCCTAGATGCGCGGGAGCACGGGATCACTCTTGGTGCCCTCAGCGCGACCAGCCGCGGGCCGTAGTGCCGTCCCGAGAAACTCCGGCGAGGTCTCGCCGTCGCCGTGGTCGCCGGCGTCACTTGCTGACGTGGCTGGCTTAGTTAGCCACTAATCACCGCACCGTGTCACTGACACTGGGCCCCACCGCCTAACTAACCGGCTAACTAAAATAGATTAGGTTTAATCTAATTGCAGTGGCCCCACGCGTCAGCTTTGACCGCGCTGACGTGGCCTTTGACCCGGCCCCACCTGTCATTGACACTAACTAGCCCTGTGCCACTGACGTGTGGCCCCCACATGTCAGGTTTGACCTGGACCCGCCCTGTTGACCTGATGACGTCAGGATAAGGTCATGCTGACGCAATAATTCCTTTCTGGAATTAAAATAAATTAGGAAATAATTTATAAATTCCAGAAAATGCCTAAAACTTCTAAAAATCATAGAAATTCAACCGTAACTCCAAATTAAATAATTTATATATGAAAAATTATCAGAAAAATTCAAGGAATCCATCTGTACCATTTTCATGCATGTTAGAACAACTTATAGGTGCTGTTTAGCACAAATCAATTAAATGGCATTTGAATAATCACATATGGAGTTTGAATTTGAATCTTGTATTCAAACCAACTTCATTTAATCTGTTGCTAGTTGCATTAGCTCAAAACACATTCATTTTGCCATGTCATGATCATGCATCATATTATGCATTGCATTGATTGTGTTCCCTTCTGTGTTGCCGGTGTTGTTCCCCCTCGGTAGACGTTGTACCGATGATGTGATCGTTGACACTGATGAAGACTCAGTGTTATCTTCAGAAGTGCCAGGCAAGCAAAACCCCCTTGTTCATTCCGATACAATCCTACTCTCTCGCTCCTGCTCTCTTTTACTGCATTAGGACAACACCGATTCATCTGTTACTTGCTGCGGTAGCTGAACCCCTTTGTCCTTTGCATGACCTGTCATTGCCACAGTAAATAGATGAAACCCACTAGCATGAGTAGGAGTTGTTTGAGCCCTGATGTGCCTACTCATTCATGTTTGTTTGTCATGCCTGCTATTGCTTAGAGTTGAGTCAGGTCTGATTCATCGGGGATGAATCAGAGGCGTGTGAACCTGTCCTACTGTGTGTGAGCTAAGTGTGTGAACACGATTTGGTAAAGGTAGCGGTGAGAGGCCATGTAGGAGTACATGGTGGGTTGTCTCATTGCAGCCGTCCTCAGGAACTGAGTTCTGTGTTTGTGATCCATGATTCAGCTACTACCACGCATTGGGCCCAAAACCAATGGACCCTCTCGGCTTCTTGATCACCCTTGTCCTCTGTCCAGGAGTTGCAAGTAGTTTCTGGTGTTTGTAGTATGCTGGAGGCCGTGGGCAGCGCTGACCGTAGGGGTGGGCTGTGATGCGGTAGGCACGTGGCACGGTGTACCGGGCGCCCGTTTGGTGTCTCGGGAACCCTGTTCACATCGTTTGGGGCTGTGAGCGAAACTCCGGCCGGATCTCCTCATGGATGGAACCCGAATAGGCGATAAACCTGGACTAGAGACTTAGGTGATTAGGTAGGTCGTGGCCGACACCCACGTTGGGCTTCCGCTTGAAGGTTGCCGAGTACATGTCGTGTAAACGGCGGTAAGTGGTGAGAGCGTGTGTGAAGAAGTACACCCCTGCAGGGTTAACCTAATCTATTCGAATAGCCGTGTCCGCGGAAAAGGACTTCTGGGTTGCTTATATCAGTTCATAGACAGGTGAAAGTGGATACTCTAAAATACGCAAGATAAGCGTGAGTGCTATGGATGGCATTCTCGTAGGAAAACGGGAGTGGATCCATAGTGGTGTATTGATATGGTGAATATGTGGACTCGTGTGCGCCACCTCAAAAGAGTTACATTGCAGTCGTAGTTTAGGATAGCCACCGAGTCAAAGCTGGCTTGCTGCAGTTAAACCCCACCATCCCTTTGTTGATAATGATGCATATGTAGATAGTTCTGATGTAAGTCTTGCTGGGTACATTTGTACTCACGTTTGCCTATTTTATGTTTTTGCAGAGAGACTTCAGTCTCACTAGTATTTCCGCGTGGTCTTCGACGTTTAGCTTGTTACCTCAGCTACGATCTTGTGCCTCGGCAGGATTTGGTAGATAGTCAGGCTTCTCAGCCTTTTTCATTTATAGATGTCTGTACTCAGACATGATAGCTTCCGCTTGTGCTTGATTTGTATGCTCTGAATGTTGGGTCATGAGACCCATGTTTGTAATATCTCGCTCCTCGGAGCCTATTGAATAGATTACTTGAGTCATAGAGTCATGTTGTGATGCCATGTTGTATTTGCACATATCGAGCATATTGTGTGTATGTTATTGAAATGCTTGGTATGTGTGGGATCTGACCATCTAGTTGTTTATCTTTAGTAGCCTCTCTTACGGGGAAATGTCTCCTAGTGTTTCCACCGAGCCATGGTAGCTTGCTACTGCTCCGGAACACTTAGGCTGGCCGGCATGTGTCCTTCTTCGTTCCTGTGTCTGTCCCTTCGGGGAAATGTCACGCGGTGAATACCGGAGTCCTGTTAGCCCGCTACAGCCCGGTTCACCGGAGTCCTGCTAGCCCAGTGCTACAGCCTGGATTCACTCGCTGATGGCCGACACGTTCGATGCTGGGTCATGGATGCCTGTCCCTGTAAGTCTGTGCCGCTTTGGGTTTACGACTAGCCATGTCAGCCCGGGCTCCTTATCATATGGATGCTAGCGACACTGTCATATACGTGTGCCAAAAGGCGCAAACGGTCCCGGGCAAAGGTAAGGCGACACCCGTGGGAATACCGTGCGTGAGGCCGCAAAGTGATATGAGGTGTTACATGCTAGATCGATGTGGCATTGAGTCGGGGTCCTGACATAAAATATGAAAACAGCTCCAAAAATAGTGTGTCAAATTAGTCCACTGTTCTAAGAAGTTTTACCTCAGAATAAAAATAGTTTAGTATTTGGTAAAATATATTAGGAGTATAACTAATTGTTTTGATGTTGTTTTAATCACTTAAGGGTATTTAAATATTTTATAAAGATGTTGTTACTCCACCAATAATATCCATGATTTATTTGTCACATTAAGAACATTTTAGTTTTGACTTTTGAAAACTTTAATTGTTTGACTTGATTTTAAATTTGAATTCGAACCGTTTTTGAACCATCGCGAGAGTAATAACAGTAACCGAGGTGACGTGGCATCATTAGCGTGGAATTACTGTAGCATGATGTGACGCCCTCGATTCAATCGTACACTAATCATACACGCAAATGTGTACGATCAAGATCAAGGACTCACGGGAAGATATCACAACACAACTCTAGACAAAAATTAAAATAATACAAGCTTTATATTACAAGCCAGGGGCCTCGAGGGCTCGAATACATAAGCTCGAAAACAAAAGAGTCAGCGGAAGCAACAATATCTGAGCACAGACATGAGTTAGACAAGTTTGCCTTAAGAAGGCTAGCACAAAACAACAACGATCGAAAAGGCAAGGCCTCCTGCCTGGGAGCCTCCTAACTACTCTTGGTCGTCGGCGTCCGTCACGTGGTAGTAGGCACCCTCGGGGTAGCAGCCGTCGTCAAAGGTGGCATCTGGCTCCTGGACTCCACCATCTGGTTGCAACAACCAGAAAGAAGAAAGAAGGGGGAAAAGGGGAAGCAAAGCAACCGTGAGTACTCATCCAAAGTACTCGCAAGCAAGGATCTACACTACATATGCAACATTATCAAAGGAAGGCTATATATGTGGACTGGGCTGCAGAAATGCCAGAATAGAGAGAAGGCCTAGTCCTATCGAAGACTAGCATCTTCTGGAAACCACCATCTTGCAGCAAACAAGAGGGAGTAGAGTAGCATAAAGTAAAGTGGTAGTAGTGTTATCAACCTCGGCCAGAGATCCTTTCTCGACTCCCTGCGAGAAAGCAATCCCAGAGCCATACTATCCAGTTATCATCACAATCAAAACCTCATCACCATCCAGTTCTCATCACAAGTATCCAGTTCTAGTTGTATCGATCGGGATACAACTCCAAGTGTCCGTTACCGTAGGACAGGCTATCGATAGATGTTTTCTTCCCTGCAGGGGTGCACCAACTTACCCACCACGCTCGATTGACTCCGGCCGGACACACTTTCCAGGGTCATGCCCGGCCTCGGCCAAACAATACGCCGCAACCCGACCTAGGCTTAATAGAGAGGCCAGCACGCCGGACTAAACCTATGCCCCCAGGGGTCATGGGCCATCTCCCCGGAAACTCCTGCACGTTGCGTACGCGGCCGGTGAGCAGACCTAGCTACCTCCTTCAACAAGGCAGGCGCTTGCGCAGTCCAACCCGGCGCGCGCCACTCAGTCGCTGACGTCTATTAAGCTTCGGCTGATGTATACGACGCAGAACGCCCATACTATGCCCACGTGATGGTTAGTGCTATCAGGCCAGAGGCTCCTCGGATCAAATATCCAAATCGTAGTGGATTAGGAACGCGCGGTAACAAGCAGAGACTCACGAAAGAAGTGACCCCGTTGCCCCGTCTCGAGGACTTGCGGCAAGGGCTAAGAATGCCCGGCCACGCCTCGTAATTATCTCACGGGCACCTTCCAGGTCAACCCGTCTCCACATCACTTTCCAAGTAACAGTTGTAAAGTCCAAATAGCCGTGTGTCCAAACATCAAGAGGAAAACCCAAGGAATCACCCTCGGTGGTTTCCACTCAATGTAATCATCAAGGTGAACGTAGAGGAATCACCCTCGAGGTTCACACTTGAGGGGTTGCACGACAGAGTCGTATCGGAAGTGGTTAAAGAGGAAATCACCCTCGATGACCACGACCGAATAGCTACACTACAGGGTTAACATCAGAAGTGTTGTAGAGGTCTCACCCTCGGCACTCGTTAGTAACCCAGTAGTGTCGAGCAACTAAGGGGAAAGTGATGTGCGGTGTCGGGGCCTGGTCTTCGATCCCGTTGATCGGGTCTTCAATGATGAAGCAGGGGCAACAAGGACAAGGTGGGGGTCACTGATGGATCACTAACCAACCTATACTAAGCAGTTTAGGATAAGCCGGTAAGGTACAATAACGGGTACAAAAGCAGGCTATGCATCAGAATAGGAGCATACAATAACAGTAGCAAAATCTAATGCAAGCATGAGAGAAAGGAATGGGCGATATCGGGATGATCAAAGGGGGGGGGGGGGCTTGCCTGGTTGATCTGGCAAGGAGGGGTCGTTGCCGACGACGTAGTCGATCACCGGGGCATCAGCGGCCTCGGGGTCTACCGGAGAGAAGAGGGGGAAGAAACAGTAAATACATAGCAAACAGAGGTAACACTAAGCATGACATGACGATACGTAGCGCTAAGCGTGCTCTAACGCGGTCCTAGACGTTATAGGTGAAGGGGGAAATCAACCGGGAAGGTGTTCCCGGTTCCGGACCTGTGTCAGACAAATCACCGGAGGGGGAAAGTTCCATGTTCAGCATGCTAGGGGCATGTGACAGATGAACGGACCGCGTATTCGGATTCGTTGGATTTTTCTGAGCAACTTTCATATAGAAAACATTTTCATCGGAGTTACAGATTTTCAAAGTTTAAACCAATTTCTGAATTATTTTAAAAGCAGAAAAGGTTTATTGCGTCAGTAGTGACGTCAGCATTGCGTCAGCTCTGCTGACCAGTCAAACTGACAGGTGGGACCCACCTGTCAGCCTCTCTGTCTAACAGAGGCTTAACTAAGCTAACAGGGTTAGTTAGGGGGCGTGGGCCCCAGCAGTCAGTGGCTAATTAGATTAACTAATTAACTTTAGTTATATAAACATTTTAATTAACCGAATTTTGTGGTGGGGCCTACACGTCAGTGGTAAAGGGCTGCCCAGTCAGCAGTTAACTGGGTCAACCCGGTCAACTGGGGCCATAGGGCCCGCTGGCAGCGAGCCAGGGATGGGGCCCGCCCAGCCACGTCGGCGGATGGCGCCGGAGTGACGCCGGCGAGGTAAAACGCGGCGGCGCGGCTCGGGAGGTGGTCGGAAAACACGTATAGGGCACCGTTCGCCGAGTTTTCAGGCGCGTTCAAAAGATATGGCTGCGCCACGTCCAACGGTGGTGGTTGTGGCGGTGGGGTTGACCGGAATCGAGCGGGGCGAGCTCATCGGCGGACGGCCGGAGTCGGGCGCGAGAGGAAACGGCGATGCAGTGCGCTAGCGAGCAAACTGAGAGGCCGAACGAGACATACGTGAAGCGGCGAGTGCAACGGGCGTTGGCCCGTGACCAATTGGCCACCGAAGGCACGCCGGCGACGAGCGCAGGCGACGGCGACGTGCGGGTGAGCATGGAAACAACGACCCCGAGCACGGAGAGCAGCGGCAGGTGGCGCGTTTGAAACCTACGGCTACGGCGAGCACGACTGCGAGCTCAGCCGAGCTCGACAGCGTCTGTGGCGATAGCAGCAGCAACATCGGCGGAGCTCCGTTCGGGTAAACATGGCGCGGCGGCTACGGGCAGCGATAGGCAGCGCAAAGAGGACGGGAAGGAAGGTGTGGAGCTCACCGAGCGGTCACGAAAGACCCTTGGTGGTTTAGGAGCAGCAGAGCTCGCCGGGGTGGAAGGGGATCGCCGGCGGCCCGAGGAAGACGTCGACGTGTTCGGCGATGCAAAGCTCCTCTGCTCCCTCCAGCGGCTCCAGAGGACGCGGAAGTCCACGGTGATGCTGAAGAGGACGGCCAGGCCGCGTCGAAGCAATGGTGACCGCGGAGAAGACAAAGATGCAGCGACGGTGGCGCTCGGAGGTGGATGGGGAACGAAGGGGAGAGGCAACGAGCAGGCGGAGAGGGCGAGGGGAATCTAGGAGTGGGTGGAGGTAGGTGGGGGGAGGTCTCGAGGAGCCGGAGGGGGAGGCTCTTATCCACCCGCGGCGTTGCCGGCGAGGTGGTCGGGCGGCGACGAGCCCCTATAGCGGCGCGCATCGGGGGAACAGGAGGGAGGGGGAAGGCGACCGGGGAGGGGGAGTGGTCGGGCCGACTTGGCTGGGCCAAGGCCCAGGGAAGGCATGGGGGCGCTGTGGGCCGTCCGGCTGGCCGACTGGGCCTGCCTAGCGGCTAAGGCCCAAGCAGAGAGGGGGGGGGGCTGTGGGTCGCCGAGGCCCAAGGGGAGGCCAGGGCTCTCCCACCCCCTCTTCTTTTCCTTTTTTTTAAACAGCTTTTGCATTTTCTTTTCTTTTTCTTTTAGCCAATAAAGACTTTGCAAAAGATTATGCCATTGGACAAAATATTCTCAAAGAATTATTAGGCACTGCCCCAAAAAAAAGATTGTGAGGCTTTTAGAAATACTTTGCCATTTTCATAAATTAAAAAGGCATTTAATTTATTTCTTAGGCCACTGTTTGAAGTAGCTTAGGCCACTCAAACCTTTTTGCAAAAAGTTGGTTCACCACCAATATTAGTTGTGGATTATTCTGCACATGATGAACATTTTTGTTTTCATGTCTGAGCATTTTGAATTTCAGACAAAATTTGAATTTGAATTCAACTGGAATTTAAAAGAGAAAGGAGACAATTATGATCAGGAACATGTTTAGCAAAAAGATTAACTTAACCCCAGGGGTTACTGTAGCATCATTACACCGGGGTGTTACAACTCTCCTCCTCTAAAAGAAATTCTCGTCCCGAGAATTAAGAGGTAGAAGGGAAAAGATCGGGGTATTCAGCCCGGAGGTTATCTTCGCGTTCCCAAGTGGCTTCCTCTTTAGTATGATTCGACCATTGCACCTTGAGGAACTTAGTAACCTTCTGGCGGGTTCGACGTTCAGCTTCTTCAAGAATGCAGATCGGATGCTCCTTGTATGTGAGATCATCTTGAATTTCAATCAATTCCGGATCCACTCCACGTTCCGGATCCTTGAAGCATCGACGAAGTTGCGACACATGGAAGACGTCATGGACGTGAGAGAACTGAGGTGGCAACTCCAATTGATAAGCCACCAGTCCACGACGGGCGAGAATACGGAAGGGACCAATGTAGCGAGGAGCTAACTTTCCCTTGACTCCGAACCGATGAGTGCCTCTCAAAGGAGTGACACGCAGATAAGCTTGTTCACCAGGTTGATAAGTTGAACCCCAGTGTTTCCGGTCATAGTTGCTCTTCTGGCGGGATTGGGCCGCCTTGAGATTATCCCGGACAATGCGAACCTGCTCTTCAGCTTGTTGAATAATGTCCGGACCAATGAGTGCTCGTTCCCCAGTTTCTGACCAATTCAGAGGGGTTCGGCACTTACGTCCATAAAGCACTTCAAAGGGTGCCATCTTCAAGCTGGCTTGATAGCTGTTGTTATAAGAGAACTCCGCATAAGGGAGAGATTCTTCCCACTTCTTGCCGAAAGAAATAACACAAGCTCGAAGCATGTCTTCAAGAATTTGATTGACTCGCTCGACTTGGCCTTGGGATTGGGGATGATAAGCAGTGCTCCAGGTAATATGAGTTCCCATTGCCTCTTGGAAACTATCCCAGAACTTAGAAGTGAAAATACTGCCGCGGTCTGAACTGATCTCCTTCGGAATGCCGTGGAGTGACACAATTCGGGAGATATACAAGGTTGCCAATTGACTAGCAGTGATAGTCTCCTTGACTGGCAGAAAGTGAGCAACCTTCGAGAATTGGTCGATGACGACAAAGATAGCATCGTTACCTTTCTGAGACTTGGGAAGGCCAGTGACGAAGTCCATTTGGATCTTATCCCACTTCCATTCAGGAATCGGAAGCGGTTGTAGAAGTCTAGCCGGTTTTTGATGTTCTGCTTTGACGCGACGACAAACGTCACATTCTTCAATATATCGAGCAATGTCTTGCTTCATTTTAGACCACCAGTACTTCTGACGGATGTCTAGATACATCTTGGTACTTCCCGGATGAATAGAGAGAGGGGTGTCATGCGCTTCTTTCATCACCTTCTCTGTCATAAGCTCGAACCGGGGTACGACAATGCGATCTCTGAAGTATAAGGTTCCATCTTCACCAAGTGAGAAATCTCTGGATTTCTCTAAGGCAAGATCCTTTTTCATCAGATCAACATGAGCATCTTTGGCTTGAGCAGACTTGATTGCTTTCAGAAGAGTTGGTTCCAAAACAAGGTTATTCAGAGAACCCTGTGGAATTAGTTGAAGGTTCAGCTTGCATAGCTCTTCATAAAGGCGGGGTTGAGCTTTGTAGACCTGGTGATTATTGCAATAAGACTTTCGGCTTAGGGCATCGGCCATTACATTAGCCTTGCCAGGTGTATAAGATATACCGCAGTTGTAGTCAGCAATAGCTTCCATCCATCGCTGCTGACGGAGGTTCAGATCTGGCTGAGTAAACAGGTACTTCAGACTCTGATGATCAGTGAAGATCTCACAACGATTACCGAGAAGGTATTGTCGCCATAGCTTCAATGCAAAGATAACCGCTGCAAGCTCAAGGTCATGAACCGGGTAGTTTTCTTCGTGAGGACGCACTTGACGGGAGGCATAGGCAATCACCCTGCGCTCTTGCATTAGAACACAGCCTAATCCTTGACGTGAAGCGTCACAATAGATGACAAAGTCCTTGCGAGAATCAGGGGGAGCAAGCACTGGGGCAGAAGTCAGTTTATCCTTGAGTGCCTGGAAACTTTCCTGACATTTGTCTGTCCAATCGAACTTAACGCCTTTGTGAAGCAGATTAGTCAGTGGCTTGGCGATCTTGGAGAAGTTCTCGACAAAGCGGCGACAATAGCTGGCCAGTCCGAGAAAGCTTCTGACTTGCTTGACAGTCTTCGGAGGGGTCCAGTCAAGAATAGCCTGAACGCGCTCTGGGTTGACGGCAATACCATCCTTGGAGATAACATGACCAAGGTAGGTGACTTCGGGTAACCAGAATTCACATTTGGAATACTTGGCATAAAGTTGATGCTCTCGAAGCTTCTCTAGAACAAGACGAAGATGTTCAGCATGTTCTTCTTTATTCTTCGAATATACCAGTATATCATCCAGATAGACTACGACGAACTTGTCGAGGTAATCCATGAATATATAGTTCATCAGACGAGAGAATGTAGCTGGAGCATTGGTTAAACGGAATGACATGACGGTGTACTCGTAAGAACCATAACGAGTCACAAATGCGGTCTTTGGAATATCCTCTTCACGAACACGGATCTGGTGGTAACCCAACCTCAAGTCGAGTTTAGAGAATATCGATGAACCAGCCAGTTGATCATACAGATCATTGATCCGAGGAAGGGGATATTTGTTTTGAATTGTAGCTTGGTTGATAGGACGATAGTCTTGGACCAAACGGTTCGTACCGTCCTTCTTCTTGACGAAGAGAGAAGGTGCTCCCCAAGCAGAGGAACTTGGACGAATGAAACCCTTGTGAAGAGATTTGTCGATTTCCTCCTTAAGCTCAAGGAGTTCATGAGGTGGCATCTTGTAGGGTCGTTTTGCAATAGGAACGGTGCCTGGTTTCAAGTCGATGACGAACTCGACAGCCCGGGCAGGGGGTATTCCTGGAAGTTCTTCTGGAAATACGTCTTGGAAGTTGCGAACGACTGGAATCTTTTCAATTCCCTCAAGAGGTGCCGCGTTCAACGCATTCAAAGCATAAAGTCGTGCTTCAGCGTTTTGAACAAGCTGAGCATGGTAGGTTACAATCTCATCTGAAGGATGTAGGAGGTGAACGACCTTGGTAGCGCAAACGATAGAGGCAGTATGCGCTTTCAACCATTCCATTCCCAGAATGAGGTCAATATTGGAAGACTCCAGAATAATGGGAGAAACAAGGAATTCCAACCCTTCAATTTCAACAGGAACGTCGCGACCAATCATGGTAGTTTGACATCGGCCCGCAGGGGTGCGTACCACTATCGGAGTGTTCATGGGCTCGCATCGAATGTCATGTGCGTAAGCAAAATTTTCTGACATGAATGAATGTGATGCTCCTGAATCAAACAAAACAGAAGCTGGTACTAAATTAACAAGGAGAGTACCCATCACAGTGGCAGGCTGGTCTTGAGCTTCATTCAGATCAATATGATTAGCCTGACCACGACCATAAGGTCTGGCATTGTGGTTATGGGGCTGATTGTTACGGTCAGTTGAAGACAGAGCCAGCTGATTCTGATTCTGAGGGCATTTCCTGGAGCGGTGACCTGGAAGGCCACACTTGAAGCACAGACCATCATTGGGATTGGGAGCATAAGCTTGGGGCGGTACAGCCCGAAGGGGCTGCCTCTGCGGTTGAGGAGGCAGACGAGGTGCAACATAGGACTGTCTTGGCGTAGGTGCAGTTGGACGATACATGTTGTGGGGAATCCATATCCGACGCTTCTGCGCTGACGGGCCCGAAGATGGGCCAGCATCACGGCTACGCCTGAGGGATCCCTGGTGTTCCTGAAGACCAGTCTCAACCTGAATAGCCTTGTTCACCAGGGTGGCGAAGTCGGCAAAGTCATGAACGAGCAATGCTAGCTTAATATCAGGGTGAAGTCCATCACGAAACTTCTCTTGCTTACGAGCATCAGTTGCAATGTCTTCTTCAGCATAACGTGACAAGTCCAGAAATTCCCGTTGATAAGCATCTACAGTCTTGTTGCCTTGGGTGAGGTTGCGGAACTCTCGCTTCTTCCTGTCCATGGTTCCCTGAGGAATGAAACGGGCACGGAAGGCAGCTTGGAAATCCGGCCAAGTAATGACCGTTCCAGCAGGTAGGGTACGCCTGTGGCTGTCCCACCATTGAGCAGCAGGACCCTTCAGAAAGAAAGATGCGAAGGTGACATAGCTGGCAGGGGCAACACTAGCAGACTCCATTTCATATGTGATGTCGCAGAGCCAGTCATTAGCATCAAGGGGTTGAGTTGAGCTGCGGTAGATAGATGGGTTGAGGCGCATGAAGTCCTGCAGAGTTACTCGGGTTGGATGTTGATCCATGTTCGGACGAGGAAACTGAGCCATCATTCCTTCCATGAACTGGCGAGTTAACTCAAACTGTTGCCTCATTCCAGTAAAGAATTCAGGCGGTGGTGGGTCGTTGGCACCACAGCCACGACCAGCGGGTCTAACCATCCTGCTAACATGTAACAGGGGTAGTTCAGCATTGAGCATTTGCAAAGATAAGGATTAGTCATGATGAAAACATGCATAATGAAGGAGGTACGATGGATTCCACTCTGTAGTCAACACGACAGGGTGTGCACTACTCAAAAAGCTATTCTAAGGAATAACTATGGCTTCATCCAACTTCGGGGTGAATGTGGTCACGGGATCCTAATGTTAGTAAATTCATTTAACCCGAGTAGAAGAGAGTTCAGAGTCCCAGAGTATAGACGAGGAGTAAAAGATGCTAATACCACCCAATAGCGACGTGGGCCCGTAAGCCACATAGCCAATGTTAGTAAAAGTTTTCAGTGACTAGACTCAACTTCGGCCAAGGAGTTGGAAAGGGGGCTACCTACAGGCAGTCGGCTCTGATACCAACTTGTGACGCCCTCGATTCAATCGTACACTAATCATACACGCAAATGTGTACGATCAAGATCAAGGACTCACGGGAAGATATCACAACACAACTCTAGACAAAAATTAAAATAATACAAGCTTTATATTACAAGCCAGGGGCCTCGAGGGCTCGAATACATAAGCTCGAAAACAAAAGAGTCAGCGGAAGCAACAATATCTGAGCACAGACATGAGTTAGACAAGTTTGCCTTAAGAAGGCTAGCACAAAACAACAGCGATCGAAAAGGCAAGGCCTCCTGCCTGGGAGCCTCCTAACTACTCTTGGTCGTCGGCGTCCGTCACGTGGTAGTAGGCACCCTCGGGGTAGTAGCAGTCGTCAAAGGTGGCATCTGGCTCCTGGACTCCACCATCTGGTTGCAACAACCAGAAAGAAGAAAGAAGGGGGAAAAGGGGAAGCAAAGCAACCGTGAGTACTCATCCAAAGTACTCGCAAGCAAGGATCTACACTACATATGCAACATTATCAAAGGAAGGCTATATATGTGGACTGGGCTGCAGAAATGCCAGAATAGAGAGAAGGCCTAGTCCTATCGAAGACTAGCATCTTCTGGAAACCACCATCTTGCAGCAAACAAGAGGGAGTAGAGTAGCATAAAGTAAAGTGGTAGTAGTGTTATCAACCTCGGCCAGAGATCCTTTCTCGACTCCCTGCGAGAAAGCAATCCCAGAGCCATACTATCCAGTTATCATCACAATCAAATCCTCATCACCATCCAGTTCTCATCACAAGTATCCAGTTCTAGTTGTATCGATCGGGATACAACTCCAAGTGTCCGTTACCGTAGGACAGGCTATCGATAGATGTTTTCTTCCCTGCAGGGGTGCACCAACTTACCCACCACGCTCGATTGACTCCGGCCGGACACACTTTCCAGGGTCATGCCCGGCCTCGGCCAAACAATACGCCGCAACCCGACCTAGACTTAACAGAGAGGTCAGCACGCCGGACTAAACCTATGCCCCCAGGGGTCATGGGCCATCTCCCCGGAAACTCCTGCACGTTGCGTACGCGGCCGGTGAGCAGACCTAGCTACCTCCTTCAACAAGGCAGGCGCTTGCGCAGTCCAACCCGGCGCGCGCCACTCAGTCGCTGACGTCTATTAAGCTTCGGCTGATGTATACGACGCAGAACGCCCATACTATGCCCACGTGATGGTTAGTGCTATCAGGCCAGAGGCCCCTCGGATCAAATATCCAAATCGTAGTGGATTAGGAACGCGCGGTAACAAGCAGAGACTCACGAAAGAGGTGACCCCGTTGCCCCGTCTCGAGGACTTGCGGCAAGGGCTAAGAATGCCCGGCCACGCCTCGTAATTATCTCACGGGCACCTTCCAGGTCAACCCGTCTCCACATCACTTTCCAAGTAACAGTTGTAAAGTCCAAGTATCCGTGTGTCCAAACATCAAGAGGAAAACCCAAGGAATCACCCTCGGTGGTTCCACTCAATGTAATCATCAAGGTGAACGTAGAGGAATCACCCTCGAGGTTCACACTTGAGGGGTTGCACGACAGAGTCGTATCGGAAGTGGTTAAAGAGGAAATCACCCTCGATGACCACGACCGAATAGCTACACTACAGGTTAACATCAGAAGTGTTGTAGAGGTCTCACCCTCGGCACTCGATAGTAACCCAGCAGTGTCGAGCAACTAAGGGGAAAGTGATGTGCGGTGCCGGGGCCTGGTCTTCGATCCCGTTGATCGGGTCTTCAATGATGAAGCAGGGGCAACAAGGACAAGGTGGGGGTCACTGATGGATCACTAACCAACCTATACTAAGCAGTTTAGGATAAGCAGGTAAGGTACAATAACAGGTACAAAAGCAGGCTATGCATCAGAATAGGAGCAAACAATAACAGTAGCAAAATCTAATGCAAGCATGAGAGAAGGAATGGGCGATATCGGGATGATCAAAGGGGGGGGCTTGCCTGGTTGATCTGGCAAGGAGGGGTCGTTGTCGACGACGTAGTCGATCACCGGGGCATCAGCGGCCTCGGGGTCTACCGGAGAGAAGAGGGGGAAGAAACAGTAAATACATAGCAAACAGAGGTAACACTAAGCATGACATGACGATACGTAGCGCTAAGCGTGCTCTAACGCGGTCCTAGACGTTATAGGTGAAGGGGGAAATCAACCGGGAAGGTGTTCCCGGTTCCGGACCTGTGTCAGACAGATGACCGGAGGGGGAAAGTTCCATGTTCAGCATGCTAGGGGCATGTGACAGATGAACGGACCGCGTATTCGGATTCGTTGGATTTTTCTGAGCAACTTTCATATAGAAAACATTTTCATCGGAGTTACGGTTTAAAAGTTACGGATTTTCAAAGTTTAAACCAATTTCTGAATTATTTTAAAAGCAGAAAAGGTTTATTGCGTCAGTAGTGACGTCAGCATTGCGTCAGCTCTGCTGACCAGTCAAACTGACAGGTGGGACCCACCTGTCAGCCTCTCTGTCTAACAGAGGCTTAACTAAGCTAACAGGGTTAGTTAGGGGGCGTGGGCCCCAGCAGTCAGTGGCTAATTAGATTAACTAATTAACTTTAGTTATATAAACATTTTAATTAACCGAATTTTGTGGTGGGGCCTACACGTCAGTGGTAAAGGGCTGCCCAGTCAGCAGTTGACTGGGTCAACCCGGTCAACTGGGGCCATAGGGCCCGCTGGCAGCGAGCCAGGGATGGGGCCCGCCCAGCCACGTCGGCGGATGGCGCCGGAGCGACGCCGGCGAGGTAAAACGCGGCGGCGCGGCTCGGGAGGTGGTCGGAAAACACGTATAGGGCACCGTTCGCCGAGTTTTCAGGCGCGTTCAAAAGATATGGCTGCGCCACGTCCAACGGTGGTGGTTGTGGCGGTGGGGTTGACCGGAATCGAGCGGGGCGAGCTCATCGGCGGACGGCCGGAGTCGGGCGCGAGAGGAAACGGCGATGCAGTGCGCTAGCGAGCAAACTGAGAGGCCGGACGAGACATACGTGAAGCGGCGAGTGCAACGGGCGTTGGCCCGTGACCAATTGGCCACCGAAGGCACGCCGGCGACGAGCGCAGGCGACGGCGACGTGCGGGTGAGCATGGAAACAACGACCCCGAGCACGGAGAGCAGCGGCAGGTGGCGCGTTTGAAACCTACGGCTATGG
The DNA here is from genome assembly GCF_018294505.1 of Triticum aestivum. Classification (NCBI taxonomy): domain Eukaryota; kingdom Viridiplantae; phylum Streptophyta; class Magnoliopsida; order Poales; family Poaceae; genus Triticum; species Triticum aestivum. The sequence continues at coordinate 544,071,017 of NC_057804.1, read as the reverse complement.
CGAGCACGACTGCGAGCTCAGCCGAGCTCGACAGCGTCTGTGGCGATAGCAGCAGCAACATCGGCGGAGCTCCGTTCGGGTAAACATGGCGCGGCGGCTACGGGCAGCGATAGGCAGCGCAAAGAGGACGGGAAGGAAGGTGTGGAGCTCACCGAGCGTTCATGAAAGACCCTTGGTGGTTTAGGAGCAGCAGAGCTCGCCGGGGTGGAAGGGGATCGCCGGCGGCCCGAGGAAGACGTCGACGTGTTCGGCGATGCAAAGCTCCTCTGCTCCCTCCAGCGGCTCCAGAGGACGCGGAAGTCCACGGTTATGCTGAAGAGGACGGCCAGGCCGCGTCGAAGCAACGGTGACCGCGGAGAAGACAAAGATGCGGCGACGGTGGCGCTCGGAGGTGGATGGGGAACGAAGGGGAGAGGCAACGAGCAGGCGGAGAGGGCGAGGGGAATCTAGGAGTGGGTGGAGGTAGGTGGGGGGAGGTCTCGAGGAGCCGGAGGGGGAGGCTCTTATCCACCCGCGGCGTTGCCGGCGAGGTGGTCGGGCGGCGACGAGCCCCTGTAGCGGCGCGCATCGGGGGAACAGGAGGGAGGGGGAAGGCGACCGGGGAGGGGGAGTGGTCGGGCCGACTTGGCTGGGCCAAGGCCCAGGGAAGGCATGGGGGCGCTGTGGGCCGTCCGGCTGGCCGACTGGGCCTGCCTAGCGGCTAAGGCCCAAGCAGAGAGGGGGGGGGGGGCTGTGGGTCGCCGAGGCCCAAGGGGAGGCCAGGGCTCTCCCACCCCCTCTTCTTTTCCTTTTTTTTAAACAGCTTTTGCATTTTCTTTTCTTTTTCTTTTAGCCAATAAAGACTTTGCAAAAGATTATGCCATTGGACAAAATATTCTCAAAGAATTATTAGGCACTGCCCAAAAAAAAAAGATTGTGAGGCTTTTAGAAATACTTTGCCATTTTCATAAATTAAAAAGGCATTTAATTTATTTCTTAGGCCACTGTTTGAAGTAGCTTAGGCCACTCAAACCTTTTTGCAAAAAGTTGGTTCACCACCAATATTAGTTGTGGATTATTCTGCACATGATGAACATTTTTGTTTTCATGTCTGAGCATTTTGAATTTCAGACAAAATTTGAATTTGAATTCAACTGGAATTTAAAAGAGAAAGGAGACAATTATGATCAGGAACATGTTTAGCAAAAAGATTAACTTAACCCCAGGGGTTACTGTAGCATCATTACACCGGGGTGTTACACATGATTACCCGGGCGTCACAATTCTCCTCCACTACAAGAAATCTCGTCCCGAGATTTAAGCGGTGGAGTAAGGGGCGAAGGTGTTGGTAGCGAAAAACCTAACGAGTCTTCTCGGTCTTGGCTTCCCTTTCGAAGAGGTTGATCCCTTTCGTTGATGTCTTCATTTCACTGCTTCAAGTCACCATGATCAATTTGTCATCCTTTCTTCGGGATCTCCATCGTACTTACGAATAGGTAAGGGGCAGCTCTACAACGATAGGATGTTACAAGGGAAAATCTTCTGGGGGTTTCCCAAGTATGAACATATGAGTATCTCTCGAGTTGAACAAATGAAACACATCGAGAGCAAAGTAAGACGGTGCAATAAGAAGTTTCAAGCGGATAGGCAATCGTTCATTGCCTGAAACAGAGTGTGAATGGGGTTCAGAGCAACGGGAATAAGTATTGTGTCCGATACCAGAATTGATCACTAGGAAGGTGGCTCGCAAATTACATACGAAGTCAAGCTATAGGAATAACTTTGGCAACAGGGTGTATAGGAGAGTCAGGTTTCGATCCTGTGAAACTGTGGGTTATGGGCCCACCATGTGGTTCTTTTTTTTTATAATAGGAGCAGTGACATCTTGCACGGTCATGATAGCAAGGCATGTCAGGGAGTACCATGTCAGCTATGTCGGCAACAACGTTGGTACCAAGGGCGAGGGACGAAGAGAACCATTTTCCTGCTCGTTGAAACGAGGCGGACCAATAGGCAAGGTTCCCGTCCATCGGTGGTTACCGGAATGTCATCAACAATAGTAACAAGGTCTTACTGACAGAGTTGTACATCGAGGTGTTTGCACAAGCAGTGGATTATTACTGCTTATATCATATAGATCATAGAAAAGGTTTAAACAAACCAATGGAAGGAAAATATGATCATCAGATTAAACAGAACAATGGAAAGGAAAATATGTTTAAACACATATTTCGAGGGTATATCCTTCCCAAGGACAAGCAGAGCAAGATATCCATGACAGGATATAAAGTAGAAAACCATTTAGGTAAGGGGGGAGGAATCTCATGATATTACTCATACAACGGTGTTAGGATAATTGATAATTAAAATATAGCATCGTGCTTCAAACGTGCCTGTTGAAAATCGGAGTACCATTGACATGCTTCGAGATAGCAGTGACATGGTCTTCAGGTGAAGATCAGACTTTGGAAACACGAAGGATCCATCAAGAATAACTTGTAGAATAAGTCTTACAATTTCCTCATGGATGAATGGATAACCTTGCTGAAAAGAAATCTATAATGATAGGTCCTCCAGCCGGGGGGGGGGGGTGTGCTAGGCATGACATCATGTTACCGGGGTCATCAAAGGATCAACATCATAACTCTTGGAAAGTTGTCCCATCCATCATATCTGACCGAGATTCATATCCAATTGGTGTCATGATACCTCAGACTCAAGGGGTCCGAGAGGAAAAGGTGCAACACAAATCGACGAAATGACATTGCAAGATTCTCGGGAAATGAACTATGGGAGCGGGTTTCTGAAGCAATAGTTCATAATTAAACCAAGGAGGGGATGAGGAGGTGGCTGATGGGCTCAGCGACAATTCATCGAGAATTCCAAATGGATGGATTTCCACGATAATGTGAACAAGAGGATGGCATTTGTTAGATCAAATGATATAATGGGACATGCTCGAGGAAAACATACATAATTAAACATTGGTTGAACGGTGCACCCAAAATATGGGTTGGGTTGCACGGCCAATGTTAGAATGGTGATTCAATTATCGAAAGACTTAGAATGAACTATCGCCCATTCACTTCAAAGCAATAGGGTTGCTAGAAGGAAAGAATCCAAACAACACCGTTCACTTGTTGGAATTAACACGGGGACCAAGAAAGAATGGTGATGGTGAGAAGTATTTCTATGTCAAGAATTCTCAAGAGGTGGAACAAATCTCAGAACAGTCTTGACATAAAGGATGGTAATACTCCAAGGTAAAGAAGAACAATTGCTGGATAGCAAGGAACTCAAGGTATAACACCAAACATGAACAAGCTTGTGTTGGTGGGAGGGCAATAAAGTGGTCGACGATAATACAATTCATCGAGGGCAAGGATGGTATTTCTCGTCATAAATTCAATTGATATCCTGGATGAGCTCAGAATCTTGATGATCACGACACCTTTGTCACGAGAGTTCATGAAGATGTAATCGATCGGTGACGACATCAAGTCAAGTAATGATGAAGTGAAAGGTTATTGGAACCAAGGGTACGACACAAACTCGAAACCAAGCTTGTTGTTCAAGGCGAAATGATATGATGATGAGGATCGACGTAAGGTTAGTTCATCGTCGAAAATTGGTGCTCCGAGAATAAGGACCAGGTAGCACAGTTAGAATCGTCACGACAATGATATAGCCAAACAGGCTAGGAATGGCGTGATCGGGTACAAACTCGTACTTATAGAAGCTTACTGAAGAGTTGTTGAACCGTAGAGCGGACTCGGTTCAGTTATCGATGTCTTTGAGTGTTCAATAACTCAGAGCCCGTGAAAAAAAATTGGAACCAGTGGGAATGTAGCACTTGATGAAGAACTCATAAGATGTTATGCAGTTCCATGATAATCTCGAGATACCAGGGGGGGGGGGGGGTAATACTCGATGACAGACCAAAGTAGAGGTTTGACTGGGGGTATTGCTCTACAGAAGACAAGTGCTTAATCTTGCACGAGAAATGGTATTTAAAAGAGAACATGGTCGGAACCACGATTGCAAAAGGCCAGATCCCAGATATAAGATGAACTTATACCAAAGGAATAGTTATTATTTCAAGAAGCTTCCATGATAGGATCTACATCGTGTCCATGGGCATGAACACAAAGGTTCAAGGTCGACTCCCACTTCTTCAATGTATAACCTTCCATTCACTTCTCACTTTGATAAAGGCATTAGTGTTGAAAGTTTTACCTGGTGAAATACCAGATGAGTATGACTCGTGAAAACTTCTGAGTTCACACATATTAAGGAAGGCATAGGTTCAACCCATCCGGGCATCTTACGAACATATACCACAAACTTCGGGGTAATTAATACAAGCTCGAAAGTAGAGCATTGTTGGTCAAGCAGAGGATACAATGTACCAAAGGCATTATGTATCAGGGGAAAGAGCTCACAAGGTGATTAATTACGAAGGACATAAAATCCAACAAAGGAACCGATGGTCCACAACGGAGCTGGTGTGGGTATCGGTACTCTATCAAAGGAAGAAGGAATGCAAGTGCAACGGATTATAGAAACAACTGACTAACTCAAAGCTTAAATGCAAAGGAATTATGATTTCCAGAACAAGGGATCAGAAGCAGACGTTCTGATCAAGGATGGATCAATTGAATATACCAAAGGCACAATCGACGACAGATAGTTAGGTCGAGAACCAGCTCATGTTCAACATGACGTCTGAGCCGGAAAGATAATCCCAGGACTCGACTGATGATTGTGAACATTCACAACATATTGAATCAACGGTCTCAAAAATGATGGTGACGAAGGATGCCAATATGATTACTATACTTATGGGATTAATCATAATGAAAGCAAACAAGAAATTCCATAGCAATAGGTTGCTGAGGATTTTCGGAATATCGAATGGCATTTCGAAGACTTTTGTGAAATACATGAATCAACTGGGGATGAGTGGATACTCGATAAGTGCGAGAAATTATTTGAAGGGGTATTCATGTGGCAAAGAACTGCTAGGCAGTAGGCACAAAGTATTCTCGAAACAATAGAGAAAACTTCGGGGTATCTTGTAATAACAAGATCAATGGGGGATGATCGTATGAATGGCAAGTGTAAGTAGTTTTCCATACGGATTTATCGGTGGTCGGGAATAGCAAAAGTGATGGGCACAAAGTCTCGAGAGAATATCAAAGAGTATCTCCAAAATCTTCTGGTGCAGTCGGTGATCATCCGGACTGAAGGGACCCTCCGGTAGAAAGTATTTTCGAGAACCTAAAAGTTAGAATTTAGTAAAAGTCGTTTAACCTGAATAGAAGAGAGTTCAGAATCCCAGAGTAAAGGTCGAGGAGTAAAAGATCCTAATACCACCCGATGGCGACGTGGGCCCATGGGCCACACGGCCATGTTAGTAAAAGTTTTTCAATGACTAGACTCGACTTCGGCCAAGGAGTTGGAAAGGGGGATTCCTACAGGCAGTCGGCTCTGATACCAACTTGTGACGCCCCCGATTTAATCGTACACTAATCATGCATGCAAACGTGTACGATCAAGATCAGGGACTCACGGGAAGATATCACAACACAACTCTAAAACATAAATAAGTCATACAAGCATCATAATACAAGCCAGGGGCCTCGAGGGCTCGAATACAAGTGCTCGATCATAGACGAGTCAGTGGAAGCAACAATATCTGAGTACAGACATAAGTTAAACAAGTTTGCCTTAAGAAGGCTAGCACAAACTGGGATACAGATCGAAAGAGGCGCAGACCTCCTGCCTGGGATCCTCCTAACTACTCTTGGTCGTCGTCAGCGGGCTGCACGTAGTAGTAGGCACCTCCAGTGTAGTAGTCGTCGTCGACGGTGGCGTCTGGCTCCAGGGCTCCAGCATCTGGTTGCGACAACCAGAAAGAAAGGAAAGGGGGAAAAAGGGGGGAGAAAGCAACCGTGAGTACTCATCCAAAGTACTTGCAAGCAAGGAACTATACTACATATGCATGGGTATATGTGTAAGAAGGCCATATCAGTGGACTGAACTGTAGAATGCCAGAATAAGAGGGGGATAGCTAGTCCTATCGAAGACTACGCTTCTGGCAACCTCCGTCTTGCAGCATGTAGAAGAGAGTAGACTGAAGTCCTCCAAGTAGCATCTCCAAGTAGCATCTCCAAATAGCATCTCCAAGTAGCATCTCCAGATAGCATCTCCAAGTAGCAACGCATAGCATAATCCTACCCGGCGATCCTCTCCTCGTCGCCCTGTAGAAAAGCGATCACCGGGTTGTCTGTGGAACTTGGAAGGGTGTGTTTTATTAAGTATCTGGTTCTAGTTGTCATAAGGTCAAGGTACAACTCCAAGTCGTCCTGTTACCGAAGATCACGGCTATTCGAATAGATTAACTTCCCTGCAGGGGTGCACCACATAACCCAACACGCTCGATCCCATTTGGCCGGACACACTTTCCTGGGTCATGCCCGGCCTCGGAAGATCAACACGTCGCAGCCCCACCTAGGCTCAACGGAGAGGCCAGCACGCCGGTCTAAACCTAAGCGCGCAGGGGTCTGGGCCCATCGCCCTGAGCACACCTGCACGTTGCGTACGCGGCCGGTGAGCAGACCTAGCAACCTCCATTACAAAGGAAGTTGCGTTAACGCAGTCCAACCCGGCGCGCGCCGCTCAGTCGCTGACGTCACGAAGTGCTTCGGCTGATACCACGATGTCGGGATACCCATAACTACTCCCGCGTAGATGGTTAGTGCGTATAGGCTCGTAGCCGACTCAGATCAAATACCAAGATCTCGTTAAGCGTGTTAAGTATCCGCGAACGCCGAACAGGGCCAGGCCCACCTGTCTCCTAGGTGGTCTCAACCTGCCCTGCCGCTCCGCCACAAAGTAACAGTCGGGGGCCGTCGGGAACCCAGGCCCACCTCTACCGGGATGGAGCCACCTGCCCCTTCAGCCCCCATCTCCGAACAGTATCACAGGTAATGTAACTATGTAAAGTATATCGTATATGCCCGTGATCACCTCCCGAAGTGATCACGGCCCAGTAGTATAGCATGGCAGACGGACAAGAGTGTAGGGCCACTAATGGAACACTAGCATCCTATACTAAGCAGTAGGATAGCAGGTAATGGTAACAACAGTAGTAGCAAGGACAGGCTATGCATCAGGATAGGAATAACGGAAAGCAGTAACATGCTACACTACTCTAATGCAAGCAGTATAGAGAAAAGAGTAGGCGATATCTGGTGATCAAGGGGGGGGGGCTTGCCTGGTTGCTCTGGCAAGAAGGAGGGGTCGTCAGCTCCGTAGTCGAACTGGGCAGCAGCAGCGGTCTCGGAGTCTACCGGAAAGGAGTAACGGAGGGGGAACACAATAAATAACGGAGCAATCAAATGTAACACAAAGCAAGACGCGGCAATACGTTGTGCTAGGGGTGACCTAACATAGGGATGGGCGATACCGGTGAAGGGGGAAACATCCGGGAAAATATCCCCGGTGTTTCGTGTTTTCGAGCAGAGGAGCCGGAGGGGGAAAGTTGCGAGTTCGATAGGTTAGGGATGTGTGGCGGACAAACAAACTGCGTATCCGGATTTGTCTCGTCGTTCTGAGCAACTTTCATGTTGAAAATATTTTAATCCGAGCCACGGATTAAAAGATATGATTTTCTAAAGATTTTATTAATTTCTGGAATTTAATTAATTATTTAATTAATTCGAAAAATGGATTTATGACATAAGCATGATGTCATGCTGACGTCAGCAGTCAACGTTGACCGTTGACCTGGTCAACCTGACATGTGGGTCCAGGGGGACCCACCTGTCATCCTCTAATTAGGTTAATTAGGGTTTAGGTTAATTTAATTATAGTTTAATTAAACTTAACTAGTTAATTAAATTAATTAAATCGGATTAATTAACTTAATTAATTGCTTAATTAATTAATAATTTTATTAAATCATTTTTATTTTTATTAATATTTTTTTAATTCCTTTTTTTAAGGGGGGTGGGGCCCGTTTGTCTGTGGCACAGAGGCCTTAGCGGATCGGGCGCGCCCGATCGGGCGGTGCGGGCGAAGGGGCACCTGCACGCGAGGCCACCAGGGGCGAGGCGGGGCGCCAGAATCCGGCGGGGTAGGGGGGAAAGGGCCGGCCAGCTCCGGCGAGCGGCGGGAACGGGCAGTAGGGGGCTCGGCGGCGCGGACGGCGCCGACGTGGGCGCACGGGGCGCAGGGGCGCGACCATGGACGGGGCGAGATCGGGCACGGCGTCGCCCGAGCGGGAGCGCCGGCTAGCAGGGCGGGACGCTGGTGGTCAGGGCTGCGCGCCGGCGCGGCGCAGTAGCAGGGCCACTGCGGGACGGAAACGGGGCGACGGTGCGGGGAACCGACGAGCGAGGGTGGAGGTGGCCGCGGACGACTGTGGTAGGGCGGCAGGTGCGGACCGTGGGCGCGGGCGTCGTCTGGGGCCAAGTGGGAGCACGACGAGGCCGACAGGTGACTACGGGCGGCAGGCCACGCGGGCACAGGCAGGGGGCGCGGGCGTGGCTAGGGCGCCCAGCGCGTGTGCGGGCGCCGTTGAGCGAGGCCATGGCCGTAGTGGCCAGAGCAGGAGAGAAGGAGGAGATGCCGGGGCCTCACCACGGGGCCGTGGGGTCTATGCAACGGTGCTCGGGGAGGTTGACGGGGACGGAGAGGTAGCAGTCCGGCGGGGAGGGGGAGGCAGGCCGGCGAGGTTGCGGTCCGGCGAGGGGGCCTCCAGCGACGGAGAGGACCGCGGCGATGGCGTCCGGTGATGGATCGCAGGGGGGGGGGTCGACCGGCGCGGTCGATGGGGTTGATTCCCCCGATCCAATTGGGGGGGGCAGAGGGAGGAGCGGGGTGTGGGGAGGGGAAGTGGGGCGAGTGGGGTGGGGTTTCGATCTAGGGTTTCTGGGGGGTGGGGGATAAGGGGGACTGGGGGTGGGCCGGCCTGGGTCGGTTGGTTCGGCGGCCAGTTGGGCCGTTCGGCCCAGTTGGCCAGGGGGGTTTCCTCTTTCTTTTGTTATTTTTTGTTTTACCTTTTATTCATTTCTCTTTTATTTTAGTTGCACTATAATTTTGGTTTAGTAAAATATGAAAACAGCTCCAAAAATAGTGTGTCAAATTAGTCCACTGTTCTAAGAAGTTTTACCTCAGAATAAAAATAGTTTAGTATTTGGTAAAATATATTAGGAGTATAACTAATTGTTTTGATGTTGTTTTAATCACTTAAGGGTATTTAAATATTTTATAAAGATGTTGTTACTCCACCAATAATATCCATGATTTATTTGTCACATTAAGAACATTTTAGTTTTGACTTTTGAAAACTTTAATTGTTTGACTTGATTTTAAATTTGAATTCGAACCGTTTTTGAACCATCGCGAGAGTAATAACAGTAACCGAGGTGACGTGGCATCATTAGCGTGGAATTACTGTAGCATGATTACCCGGGCGTCACACAACTAGACGTGTCTTTCTCTCTAGGTCGCACTTTGTATCGTTCATACCACTAAGTACTACTACGTGTGGTCTCCGACCCAGAAGTGGAAGAAGTGGAGACACTCTACCACGCTATTTTTTATGCTGGGCTCTACCACGCTGTTCATGTCCCACTCCTTTCGCTGACGTGTGGGACATCCAGCACATGTCGTGTTTGGCACCCTTCGTCGTAAGAGTTGAAATGCTAGCATTCATCAGAAATAAAAATAATTATAAATCGGCAGTGATACTATTTTTTTGCGAACCAATCAGTAGTGATACTATACCATGCGGTTTCCTTGCTCCTTGATATCGGAAAGAATACTTGCGTTCGCCAACATGTGGGACGTCGACCATCCTGGTCCACTTGCCATGCACGCAAAACTCCAAGGGAGAGTCACCCAGGTCGTCGCGCCGCAGTAACAATGACTAATGAGCCGTCAAATCACATGCCCACTTCCCACTTTGAAGTTGCTCGGACGAAGGAACCATCATGACTTCATTGAATTCCGCTTCTTGAAGAAAACTACTGTACCAGCAGTACTGCTAGCTACAGTATTTACTCCAACAAAGGCCTCCTTTCGTTCATAGGATAGGAATATGAAAATCATAGGAAGTGAGATGACATGCATCTCAATTCCTATAGAGAAAGAGATGCCATTTGATGCATAGGATAGGAATTTTTCCATTTAGTCTAGGCTAATGTACTGGTAATTTGCTCTAAAAACTACAGTAGTAACTAGTAGTACTGGTACATGCTCGTAGTCAGACACAGACACACACACACTAACTACTAGTACTACTACTTCTCACATGCTGGCCAGACGCCGTCGTTCTCCTTCCCGGCTTTGTCAGCGACACCCCACTGTGCTTGGATCTCCGCCGACCTCTCCGCAGCAGTGCATGCGTCCTTTTCTTTCTTGCAGTGGTGGGCCTCTCTTTTCTTGAGTGCTTTCTGACTTTTCCGCTCCCTCTGTGCGGCTTTGGCCGCCTCTTGATCTACCACCCATTCGTCCTTGGCATCTTCAAATTCCTCCCACATAGTTGTGAGGTCGCGAGCGGCGATAAACTCGGCATAACGGGATGCCATCGCTTCCCTACCATTTTGTGTGTGTTTGTGGGCGGCGAGGAACTCGGCGCGGCGGGATGCCATCGCTGCCTTACCGGTTAGTGTGCGGCGCGGTGGCATGAACGAAGCTTGGTGAGAGCTCTGGGGTGGAGTGGCCAGACAACTGTATAGTGCATTGGTTTGTCAAGAGCTCAAGGACAGAAGACGAAGCAAATTAGGACTCCCCTTCAATCCTGGTCATTTATTACTGACTAAAATGCATTGGCGGTCATCGAACTTGTCTTGATAGCTCACTTTGATCATTGTATACGAGATATGGTGATTATACGGTCGTCGGCTCAGCGTATAGCTCCGTATTTGTATGGTTGACCAGTCAAACAGTCCACATGCGCCTCATCAGCTCGTGTTCTTTATCTATCTACGCGGGCCTACCTGTGAATGGAGAAAGAAATACTGTAAAAACTAAAATTATGCGTATGTGGGGAATCAAACCACGGACTCGTCGCTGCAATGCACCGTCATCAGCCAAATGAAAATGAAATACTTCACATCAGACACTCATGCTCACGCTATCCAAGCATGCTAATGCATGCACGTCGCCCTCTAAATCAAAGTCCCGCTCATGGCGCAACGCAAACAGCGAGCCGATCACCTGCGCGCCCCGCCGGTGCCTGACATTACTGTTTAGACATTTGATGGAGGCCTACGCGAACACCAAGCATGTATTCACCTGGCTCAACACCAATGGTCATACTCGGCCTGCCTTGCTCATGTATATCGTCCATCACAACGACAATCTATAAAACAACCTAAGCTAGAGAGGGTACTATAGTAGTATGGTACGGAGTATGTACTATTGTGAGCGACCGATCTTAGCACCACTACACACCGAAACCCCTTCCATCGCTAGCATGCACTTCCCGCCTGAAACGGTCACCGTCTCTCCAGAATGTCAATGCCGCATTCACCGGACTTAACTACAGGTGCAATTGGTGTGTCACTGACATGCGGGCCAGACGCCCGTTGGGCCCACATGTCAGTAACCCAAACGCATCTGTAGTTAAGTCACTGAAGCAGCGTCCACATTCACGCTCGACGAACCTACTCCGGCGCCAGTTGTCCATCCATCTGCCGCGACTCATTGCCATTCGCCCGCTATATTAACTTGAGCCCCAGCTCCCAGCCATAGCCAAAGACCCACACTTATTCTCCTCCGTTCCCTTCCTTCTGTTGGCACCACTTCAACCATGGCCTCCTAGCACTCCGAAGCTCTCTTGGATGTACTGTCGCAGGAGCAGACGAGGGACATCGACGGCTCCGCTTCGGGTGCGCTCCAAAGCTCTCTTCGACGTACTGTCGCAGGAGCAAACGAAGGAGATCGCCGGCACCCCCCGGGCCGCCCTCCACCGCCACGACCACGAAGCTAGCGCGCGTGCGTGGGCGCAGCCGGCAGCGAGGAAGAGTAGTACACGGTAGGTCGCCGCCGCTCTAGTCTCGGGAAGGCCACCGCTACTCCACTCAGTCGATGCCAAGCTTGGTGGGGTAAACGTCAGTGGCCTATTAGCCACTTGACGGCGACGTGGAGGCGGAAATCTTCATAACCTTGTGCTTCGGCCGGAGGAGGAGGTTATCGAGGCGGATGAGGAGGAGGCAAAGGCAATGGCCGGCTTTCTCGGGTTCATGGCCGGACATGGTGGTCGGGCGCCGACGATTGTTTAGATTAGGTTTACAGTAGGTTTAGTGTGGTTTGTGTGAAATATGTAATGAATTTCGTCCAGTTTGTAGGAAAAGTTTTTGAAATGTAATGAATTTCATCCGGTTAATTTGAAATTTGCTTTGTTTGCATGAATTTCGTCCGGTTAGTTCATATAGTTGTCGAAAGGTATGCGAGCAGCATCGGATGGCATCCATCAGTGTCCTCGGACAGATGCCAGTGTAAATTTGTGGGCCAGCGCTGGAGATGACCTAACTATCATGCTATAATCGCTAACAATCCTCCATTATTTGGTAGGGAACAGTTATCCCTCGATCAAAATCAGATCCATGGTGTTTCGCACTCCTCCCGCGTAAGAGTGTAAACTCTTGCTTACATAAAAATGGAGCAAGTGGACGGCACTGTAGCACGTCATATCACTCGAACTAGCCCGCCTAACGAGTGGGAAAGCACCGCCCTCGTCATTTTGTTCTAGATTTCTATTGATCGATCGCGCGAAAATGTTACGCTTCGTAAGTTCTAAAGGAAAAGGCGGCACACTTACGACTCATACGCGTCGCAACCCCGACAGTCTGGCTCGCACGCCGCTCACTAGAGGGGACACGCGTTGTCTTGCAATTTCACTGACATGTGGGACCGTAATTGAATAAACCGTCGATAGCCGAAATCTAATCGCTCGGCGGGCATTGGCTGAGAAGAGAGAAACGGGGGAGGGAGAAGAGATCGCCCGCCCGCCGCGCACGGACTCCAAGAAATATATGGTGATAATGTGAGGTGGGCCATGCTGGAGTTTGGACCGCTTCCGGAGCCCGCTCTCACCGCCCTGGCCCCTCAAGACGCCAGCTGCCCGCTGCATGCATAGCAAGTAGTCCCCACTTATGTGGAGGAGAGAGAGGCATTGACAAAGTCAAGGAGTAACAATGGAGACAATAGCTTTCATCAAAATAAACAATGAATACTCGTTGCTCGTCCTCTATATCAGAAAGAATACTTTCATTCGCCGACATGTGGGACGTCGACCATCCTGGTCCACCTGCCATGCACAAAATTATCCTGGTCTACCCCGGTCGTATCGCAGGCCCAACCTTTCCCACTGTAAGTTGTTCGGACAAAGAACCATCATGACTTCGTTGAATTCCGCTTCTTCAAGAAAACTTACTGTACCCGCAATACTGCTACCACACGCGAAGACTGGACGGCACTGTACCACGTCATATCACTGAAACCCACTAGGCCAAACTAGCCCGCCTAGGTCATCTATTTTGGAACGGAGGGAGTACGTCTCTGCACTGCTATGATTTTGTGTTGCATGTTCTCTGTACTTTTGCTACGATTTTCCTACCCTATGAACCAAATGAGGCCTGAATGTATGTCGACTATTGTCTGATCGATCGCTAAGCCTACAATTTTAGGAGCTAGGGCTATTGGTCGATCGACGAGGGATAAGTATAAGCATACCACGAGCTCATCACCCCCAACGTTTCTCTTCGGTGAGTGTTTTGCAAGTACTATAGCTCGCACAGTAGCTAGCCTACTAACACCAAGAATCATCAAACAAGCCCTGCTGATATGATAAACAGTTCAAACTTACATCTAAGCATGCCATATATTACATCAAAAGCTAGTGAGGATACATCTATTTCCATAACTCGGAGAGGGTTCGCATGATTCATCGCATGGTTCGCTATAAAACAACAGTAGCAAGATCCGCCCACACAAGACAGTGCACTAGCCCGAAGATGGTTTGATAACACGCATCGTTCTGGTAATTAAACACAGGGCAATGCAAACTACCCTGAAGGATTAGCGCGACCAACTATTTCTTGTCATTGATCTCTCGGGCAATGACCACAGCACGGACAGGGGCATGGAAATTGATTTCTGGGGCGATGTCCTTAGGAATGACCGCGACGTCAGAATCGATCTCTGGGGCGATGTCCACAGGATGGACAACGGCATCGGAATCGATCTCTGGGGCGATGCCAATAGGACGGGCCACGACATCAGAATCATCAAGGACAACCAGCGGCACCTGCACAACCCTAACATATTAGCAAGCACATTGCAAATAATCAAAAAGAAAGCACATTGCAAACAATCAAAAACCACAACTATGGTAATAAGCCATTATTTTTTACCTTGTGCAGCTCACCGGGGGATCTCATCCCTCCGGGGGCCATCTCCTCGTCCTCGATGGGGGCCATCACCTTGGCAGGGGAATACTGCTTCTCAATGGCGACTATCTCCTCAAACTCAGTCTTGAGCCTCACATAGGTGGCAATCAGAGTTCCTGGGGTAGGCACGATGGGGCCCTTGCTGTTTTCCAACTTTCTTTGAGGAGTTTGTCCGCCAACGTCCTCAACTCTTTGGCCAGTGCTTGTTTCTTGGAGTTCTTCGTCTCCATGGGTTGGCCCGCCAACATGGTCAACTCATTGGTCGATGCTCGCTCCCTGGAGATCGCTGTCTCCAGTGGGTTGTCCGCCAACAACTCTTTGCCTAGTGCTCCAGGATCCATCAATGAACTAACAAACAAAAAGCAATCAAAAGGAAACCACAATCGCAATGAAAACGGGAAAAGAATAGGATGTGAGAATTGGTCGGTGCTTTGCAAAAAGAAGATTGTTGGAATGAAAATATAGCAGCATAACTGATTCGCCCACCTTTCCTTCGTCGGTAGAGAAGAAAAATGGCATAAGTGAGTAGCCTGGAGTGAGGTTTTCTTCAAGAAAGGGAAGAAAGGGCTTGAATGAGCATTCCAATGAAATGATGGTTGCTTCGTCCAGTCCAACTTGGAGGCCACCTTACCACTGCTTGTAAAGGTGTGGGTTTTGTGATATGACGGGTCATGACGGCCACACAGGGGTGACAGGTGAGTCTCTACTATAGCACCTCGTTGTGATTTTGTGGATGGCATGCGGGCCCGGATGCTTTGAAATGTCCTGCATGTAGATAGAGCGGCTAGTCATATAGGAGTGCTCAATATTGTGCACCGCGACCAAGGCGGAGAGGAAAACAAGAGAACTACGTAATTAATGCATGAGTTTAATTAGGGTAGTTTTGTAAAGTACGAGATACATTCCTCCAATAGCAAAATGCGTTGGTTCATGAGATTTGAGATTTGAGCCCTATAAACCGGAAGGGAGGGTGTACTGCACATGATGTAGTCTAGTCACTTGTTTTTTTGAGCCGAAGTCTAGTCACTTGTTGAAATCTCTAGAAAGGCAAATACTCCTTTCCAGTTTACAGGTCTATACTACTCCCTCCGTCTAGGTGTGTAAGTCATCCTACGAAAACCAAATAGTCCCAAAACACTTAGCGCGGTGCATTAATTTCTACCTTGTTTCTTGTTTCTTGACATACGTATCAACCAATAAGAGATGAGAGGTGTGCATGCTTTTAATGACTTGCAATGGCTAGTTCATTGCATGGAATGCTATTAATTAGCAAATAAACATTGGTGACCCCAGGAGGAAACGGTGCTAAGCGCGTGGACCTATGCAGAATGAGTATCAACCAATGGATAATGGAGTTTAATTGTTAAACAATAGCAATTTTGTCTCATGCAAGAGCCTGGCTAGTACTCCAAGGAACCGCACCATGCGAGCGTTCGCAACTGCCACGTTCAGTTTGCGCTTGGCTCTTCGCCTCTTCGAGAAGATGAACAATGATGTTACTCCTAATTCTACAGTATCGAATCCACTGCTGCATGTCCGTCCACCTCGTGCGGGAGGGATAGCGTGTAGCGAAAGCTTCTACTTACTGCTCCTGACTTTGCATCCATGACAGGTGGGCCCAACAGGTGGTTGGCCCACCTGTCATGCAGCCAAAGGCAGGTGCAGTTAAGGCACCAGAGCTTAGTCCGCAAGGGAGAGGGCGTCGTAGTAATCAAATTTCTCGGTCTTGTATGAGTTGACGCGACACATCAAAGCACTGCACTCGATAAAAGTCTTTTTACACATTTCAAATGGGCTACTTCGTATGTAGGAGTAGACATATTCTACTTCGTATGTACCCCCTCCGTTCCAAAATATAAGTCTTTTTAGAGATTTCACTATGAACTACATACGAAACAAAATGAGTGAATCTACACTCTAAAATATGTCTATATACAACCGTATGTAGTTTATAGTGGAATCCCTAAAAAGACTTACATTTAGGAACGGAGGGAGTAGTCAGTTGTTGCAATCTCTAAAAAGACTTATAGTTGGAAACGGAGGGAGTACAACACATGCATGCATGCCGTGACTTTCCTTTTGATACTTGCATGTGTTGATTTGATGCACCTTGCCAAATTTTGACTATAAATTTAACTAACCGAATTTTTATGCATGTCACAGAAAATCACGGGGCTGTTTGGATTGTGACTATGTTTGTCTTATGTTGCCACATTATTTTTCCTACACTTTCCACACTTGCCTAACCTGAGTTGCTCAAATTGTTAGACACACTTTGGCTTGCCTAAGGGAATCTTGCCACAATTTTTGTGTCTATGACATGTGGGGTTCATTGCTAATAAAAAAATTCTTGTCTTAGGCGTGGCTAATAAAAAGGCTTATATTTAGGAACGGAGGGAGTAGAAAATATAAATAATAATGCATGTTGGGGCAACCCACGTATCCGCTAATTTTAGCCATGGGCTTGTTCACAATTTTTACGAGGGGGTGGTTGTTCATTTAATGGAGGGACTTTTAGTACCAGACTTGAACGATACAAAGTGCGACCTGGCACACCGTAACACCAGTTGGAACAAGCGGGTAGATATCTCAAAAAACAATTAACAACTAAAAAAAACCATGACCTGGCATGTAGCAGTACACAATTCTAAACGATTGTTTTGATGGAGTGAAAAAGGAAAACTACCCCACTACTTATATATAGGTTGGAGCCTCCACGCTTGCTTGCTGGGGCTGCTCTATTGACACACTCTCATCCTCTCCAGATCTAAACAAGATAGTAGTAACACTGTCTTTCTCCCTTCAAAAAACACTGGCTTTCTATCCTCACCGTTGGTTACAGATCCGGATGTATCCCCCTCTGCCGGTGAAGGGGAGGAGGGGCGGCGTGTAGGCCGTCGTCGACAGCGAGGGAGGAGACCCACTGCCGGCCGCACCGTTATCTCTGGCCGAGCGCCGGCGCAGGAGGTCCTCCGATCCCTTCGTCGTTGCCTGTGGGCGGATCCGGCCTCCCGCCGCCCACCTATCCACATCCCGACGACCTTCAGGTATATCTTCGTTCGAAACCACCTTAGCTCTACTTCCCCAGCTCGCTACGTCGCTGCATGTGCATCATTTTCTACCTCTCAGCCCCTCTCGATCGGATGGTCCAATGTCACCTATTTTTTCTTCTTCTATTGTTAGAGGTAAAGCTACTTCATGGAGTCGAATCTTGTACTCCCTCCGTCTGAAAATACTTGTCATTGAAATAAAGTGGGGGTGGGAGAATTTAGTATGTACATCGGACTTGGTACAAACAGGAAGGAAAGGGGATGAAAGTAGTACAGACTGGTCATCCAACCGGTCTGTTGGTCGAAAAGGGAAATATAGGGGTAACGCTGTACACAGTGGTATGACCAGGACTAGATTTGCTATCCACACATAGGAGTAGGTGGCTAGAGTGAACAAAAATGGGACCAACCCAGATATGTTTCTTGGATGTTTGTTTCTCGGGGCAACAAACTATGAATCACCACTTTATGCCCCTGTTTACGTACATGGTGTTGTACTGCTGGTGCACCCACTGTCCCATGCCCTTAAACCAAATATTTAGGCTCCGGTCGGAATAAAGGGGCAGAAAACATAGGTCTTGATGAAAATAGAGGAATAGGAAAGGAACATAGGTATAAAACTATGGAACAGCGAACCGGAGGAAACTCTCAAGAGAATGTGTTCGGATGGACTACGAAATGTACAGATTTGTTTTTTTAGAGTAGCATGCTTGGCAGTATGAGATGCTATTTGTTTATTCAGCTGCACAGTGACTACTCTTGTCCTCACCTCACGTACCACACATAGGTTGATTTTTTTATTCCGGCAAACACAACACAACAACCTGTCTAATGCATGGCAGCGAGCGCCTGGCTCGGGCTTCCGCCCAAAAAATGAGCAGCGCGTGGATGTTTCTAATCCGATGGAATCAGTACTACCAGACCAGCTTTACTATGAAACACTATTCACCTTTCCCGTGTTCCGAATGGTTGGAAGGGAAAGAATACCGTAGGAATTGTGTTCCTACGAAAATCCTGCACCAAACCTGTGAACCGAACGCAGCCTTAGCTGTTCTTAATATAATGTCCCTGGTAAAAACGAAGCCATGCCGCTGTTTTTGCCTGCAATTGTTTGAGACTCTGACAAGTTTAGCCAAATGTTTTTGCCTGTAATTGTTTGAGACTCTGACTGTTTCCTCTGTGCCTTTTTGTGCAAACAGGGATATCCAATTCACCTGGTTGCTATTGTGACCTTTTGGTGCACTGGACAAAACTCTTCTTAAAAGAAGTGACTTTTGTGCTGTTTAACTGGAATGTCAGATGGAACAGTCATTTCATTTTGGTGGAACTGCACAAAGGGAGATCTATGTTCCAATCCTCATCATCCATATTGGCGCCATAACCTTCCTTTAGGTAAGAATGGTATTTAATGCATGTGTTCATCTCTATTTTCCGACTAACATGAGAAAATAATGCTGTTTTTTACTAGTACACTTGTACTCCCTCACTAACAAAACCAATTCTGAATTAGAAGGCCAATCATGTACTTGGTTTCACCAACTGGTGAGGAGAAAGAGAAACAGAGCATCAAGAGGAGGAGGAAGAAGAATAAACAGTGCCAAGGCGATCTTGCTGAAGCCAGAGGCCTCAGTCGAGGCTATTCAAGGGCTCCGGCAACGACTACCTTACACGTGAGACGATCCTCCAGGGAGCCCTTCCAATTCTACTGTCTCACTTAATTAATTAGGAGTACTTAAGTACAACTAATTTATTACTGCCTAATTTTCCTGTTGGAGTTAAACAAATCTTTAGTAGGACCCCATGCTGAATCATGTACGTGTGAATGTTTGTCTATGGAGGTGAATCATGTGGTGGAGCAGGGAGGGAATATTATTAGTGTCATGACATAATAGTGCTATTGTTTTGCATGTCAATTTATTGCCATTGGTTCAATGAGGCAATGTTTTGCGTATTGTCCATCATGAATTTGATGCTATTGTTTGAGTAATATGCTAATGCCTTCCTATCCTTTCTCACTAAGCTAATGAAGGTTTCACCTTGTTCCTACTTGTGCAAACAGGGATCATGTTGTGCCAATCATACATTTTAGTGGAACTACACAAGACAATACAATGAACTGTATCCCAGCCAGTGCTTTAACTCTACTGGAAGTTCTTGATAATCTTTCGATATAATCTCAGCACTGGTAAACAAGAGTGATTTCAACCATACATTTGAAGTGCACAAAAATATATACTATTGTGTGATTCCAGTGAGTGCTTTATCATCTGTAAGTGCATCTAGTGCCACCCCTAGTTGGTTTTGGAGTATTGACGACAAAGTTGGTTGAGGGACTAATGCGTTTGTGAGAATTGCAGGATAACGCAGGTAGTGTCCCTCATTGATTCGGTTTAGCTACCGGAGATGACCCCTAAAAATGTATGAAGACATTGAAGACAATGGTGGTGTGTGAAGAGGTGCACATTGAAGACTATGACATGAGAAGACATTGAGTGAAGACTATGGAGCGCGAAGACTGAGTTGTTTCGTTGTTTCCTTTTCTTCTGTGTTGAGTCATAGGAACCACCGTACTGTTAAGTGGGGTCCAAGTGAACTAAGTCAGAGTGACTGAAGTGATGCTCAACCCAAATCCTATGTCTTCGAGCGAAGACAATGAGAGCAAATCTTATCCAGAGTTGGATAAGTCAGCTTTGCTTGTAGCCCAAGTAAAGTTGCCGCGTGTGTTTGAAATCTGACCGTTGGAACACGTGTCAGTTCCTTAGTGACCCAGGGTCATTTCGGACAAATCAGGTCGGGTTGCCTTGTGGCTATAAATAGCCCACCCCCTACACCATAAATTGGTGGCTGCTCAGAGTTAGTATACGGCTTTTGTCGTTTGAGAGCAACCCACCTCGAAGCATTTGAGAGAGAGAAATCCTTGCAAGGACAAAGCCCAAACACCCAGAGCCAAAGAGTGTTAGGCATCACTGAAGTCTTTCTGTCTGTGTGACCTGAAGACTTATTACACTTGAGGATTGTGCATCCTCCAGCCGGTTAGGCGTCGCGTTCTGAGCATCCAAGAGTCATTGTGGATTGCCGGGTGAACAAAGTCTGTGAAGGTTTGGAAGTCTACCTTGAAGACTTACCAGAGTAATTGGGCGAGGACTAAGTGACCTTAGCTCAAGGGGAATAAGGTGAAGACACGGTCTTCTGAGTTGAATCTCAGCCTCCCCAACCAGACGTACAGTTGTCACAGCAACTGGAACTGGTCCAACAAATCCTGTGTCTTCAACAAGTGACTGGTTCTATCTCTTCCCTCCTTTACCTTGAGTTTGTCTTCGTGAAGTCGTTGCTTATCTGTCTTATCTGATTGACTTCATTGCTTGACTACTATTGTTGATTGGCTTCATACTATCTTCCATCCTGATCCTACTACCTAGCTGCTATTAGTCTTCGTACGTTAACGCTATTGCATACTTGACTATGGCTTGCTTGTTGTAGTTTATCTTCCGCTGCATATCAATTAGGTTATTTCTATCGTTTGTCTTCGAAACTTCCACGTTTTGAAGACTTTGATAAAAATCGCCTATTCACCCCCCTCTAGTCGATAACTAGCACTTTCAATTGGTATCAGAGCAAGGTACTCCCTTGTTCTGTGTGATTCGGTTTAACCACCTGGAGTTTAGCTATGTCGACTGCAGGGATAATCAAAGTCTCCGCTGCTTGCCCCGTGTTCGATGGAACTGAATATCCCTACTGGAAGAATAAGATGCGCATGCATCTTGAAGCCATTGATGTCGACCTCTGGTATGTCGTCAAGAATGGCATTCCCAAAACTGGTGAAGGTGTCACCCCTACTGATGTCAAGAAGTTCATTCAACTGGACTCGACTGCAAAGAACATCATCTGTGGTCATCTGACAAAAGGACAGTATGGCCGTGTGAGTGCTCTGGAAACGTCAAAGCTAGTCTGGGACATGAAGGCGTCTCAACACAGAGAGATCAAAGGATCAGTGTTCTTCGCAACCTCTTCAACCGCTTCAAGAGAAACGACAATGAAAATGTCCAGCTCACGTTTGATCGCCTCACCGACATCACAAATGAGCTTCAGGCTCTCGGCGCCACTGAGATCACCAAGCATGAAATCGTCAAGACGCTGCTGAGATCCCTTGACAGCTCCTTTGACACCCTTGCCCTCATGATACAAGAACGTCCTGACTTCAAGACACTCGATCCGTCTGATATACTTGAGAGGCTCAATACACATGAGTTCCAGCTTTCTGAGAAAAGAGATATCTATGGCCCCAACTATGGCCGAACTCGTGCTTTGAAGGCAAAATTTGTTTCCTCATCTGAAGAAGAAGAATCTGACTGCGGTTCTGATGATCCTGAAGACATTGGAAGGGAGCTTGCTATGCTTGTGAAGAAGTTCCAGAAATTCACCAAGAAGAAGGGCTTCAGAAAGTCTTCACGATCCAGTTCAAGAAATGATGAAGCTTCCACTCAAGACAACAAGAAGAGAACATGTCACAAGTGTAAGAAGCCTGGGCACTACATCTCTGAGTGTCCTCAGTGGGACAACGAGAAGAAGAAGAAGAAGAGCAAGGAATATGACTCTGATGACAAGAAGAAGAAGAAATCATCAAGTCTTCTTCCAAGTCCACATCAAAGTCTTCATCTCATAACAAGAGCTCATCTGGCAAGGCTCGTGCTTTTGCTGGCAAGGAAATGGATTCAGAGGAGGAGTCTGCTTCTGAGGAGGCAGAGGTGTTCTGAAGCTGAGTCCGACCCTGGCGTTGCAAGTCTGGCTCTAGCCACAGCCTATGTTGCCAAGTCCATCTTCAACACTGAAGGCAATGACTCCCACACCAACGCTGAAGCTGATGACATGGACGATCCTGCTCCCACCTACTGCTTCATGGCACGTGGTGCCAAGGTAAAATCACGCGATGCTTACTTTCAAACATCAAGTGAAGATGACTCTGATTGTGAATCTAAACCCAGCTACAAAACACTTGCTAAAATTGCTACTGAACAACAAAGGGCTATGGAACATACTCAAAAACTGTTAGACAAAAGCGATGACCTGTTGGACGCGGAAATGACACGTTCACAGTCCTTAGTAGAAGACATAAAAAATCTTCATGCTAAGTATCAAGAACTTGAAAGTCTTCATGAGACGCTCTCAACCACATATGAAAAGCTCTCCTATGATTATCTTCAAAGGAAGCAAGAGCTTGAGAAATTGAAAGCGACTCATGAAGATCTTCAAAAAGAGAATGAGTCACTTCGCGCTCAACAGATCAGTCCCGCTCAGGATGGATTTGAACCACCATGCTTAAAATGCATTGAGCGTGATAACGCTGCTTCTGTTGCTGAATGTTCCACTGCTGCTACTGTTGCTCTGTCTTCAACTACTGATGTGGTAACTAACCCCTCATCTGAGGATACCACTACTATTGCTGATGAAAATGCTAGGTTGAAGACATTGCTTGAAACAGGGATGTATAAAAGTCTGAAAGGGCATCAGACACTTTGTGATGTCCTCAAAAAGCAGATTCTGAACCGAAACCCTAGGAAAGAGGGTGTTGGGTTCGAGAGGAAAATGAATGCTGATGGTTCCTACTGGAAGCCTGAGCAGTATCCCAAAACCACATGCGTTGCTGCAAAGGAACCTTCAGTGGATCCATCCACTTTATCTGGCTTTACCTGTGCTAATCCTATTATCATTGATGAATCCTTTGATGCAAACTATAAACTGTTCAAAAATCAGAATGGTAAAGTGTTTGCCAGGTATATTGGTACTAACTGCAGGAATGGACCGCTAATGAAGAAGATCTGGGTTCCCAAAAGTTGTCTTGAGAATCTTCCTGTAAATGTCGTCTTGACACCACCAGGAAAGAAGATAAACCCCAGATCAAAGGCGTCACATGGTCCAACGGCTTCATACGGAAACAAGACTCACCTGAGTCACCCTAACGCCAATGTTTTGCAGGGAAATCACACTCAAACTTATGAATATGAGCGTGTGTCTTCAAACCGCTATGTTCACAGTACTAAGAACTTTTCTTCTTATTCATACGAGTATCATTCATCACCTGTAAGGCTATTTGCTAGGGCTTCAAAGCCGAAATTTTCAGATGCTGCACTTAGACTCATTGCTTCTAAGCCACCCTTGAAAATGTGGATGGTGAAGAAGAATTAACTCTCTTTTGCAGAATGTGGTCTCCAGCCAGCAATCAAAGGCGTCCGATATAATTGCTGGGGACCTAAAACACAAAGGGACGCATGATAAAATGACTTACTATGTATTCCACATATGAATCGCTTGCCTATCATACTGTGTGCTAACTTTTATCTATGCTGTGATAATCCAAATGTGCATCAAATGCTTATGCTTCACAACATACCTTGTGAAGCCTATCCTCCTAACTGCACTGTAGGGCATGTCACCAAAAGCTTCAGAATGGATTATTGACAGCGGATGCACTAATCATATGACTGGTGATCGAAGTCTTCTCATGGACTCAACCTTACGTCCATCCGACAAGAGTCAAATCACATTTGCTGACACTGGTAAAGGCAAGGTATTGGGTCTAGGTAGAGTTGCAATCTCAAAGGATCAACACATGGATAAAGTGATGCTTGTTGAATCCCTTGGATTCAACTTAATGTCTGTCTCAATGCTTTGTGACTTAAACATGATTGTGATATTTGGAAAATATCGTTGCCTTGTACTAATGGAATCTGACAAGTCTCTAGTCTTTGAAGGGTATAGGAAAGGTGATCTATACATGGTAGATTTCTCAGCAGGTCCACAGCTTGCCGTATGTCTTCTTGCAAAAGCTTCAGAATGCTGGCTTTGGCATCGAAGGCTGGGGCATGCTGGCATGAGGAACTTGCACACTCTCGTCAAGAAGAAGCATGTCATAGGCATCGAAGGTGTCAAATTCAAGAAAGATCATTTGTGTGGTGCTTGCGAAGCTGGGAAGATGACAAGGGCCAAGCACCCCTCGAAGACAATCATGACGACATCTCAACCCTTTGAGCTGTTGCACATGGACTTATTTGGCCCTACTCACTACTCCACCCTCACAACAACGGCGTGTCTCTATGGCTTCGTCATTGTTGATGACTACTCAAGATATACATGGGTGCACATAATTCTCTACAAGACTGAAGTACAAGATGTCTTCAGACGATTCGCCAATCGAGCAATGAACAATTATGGCGTCAAGATCAAGCATATCAGAAGTGATAACGGCACTGAATTCAAGAACACCGGGCTTGATCTTTATCTGGATACAATGGGAATCACTCATGAATTTTCTGCTCCATACACACCTCAGCAAAACGGCATTGTAGAGCGCAAGAACAGAACCCTCATCGAGATGGCTCGAACAATGCTTGACGAGTACAAGACACCAAGAAAGTTCTGGCCTGAAGCCATTGATACAGCTTGTCACATCATCAACCGTGTCTACATCCATAAGCTTCTGGGCAAAACATCCTATGAGCTCCTTACTGGCAAGAAGCCAAATGTCAGCTACTTCAGAGTCTTTGGTGCTAGGTGCTGGATCAAGGATCCCCATCACAAGTCAAAATTTGAACCCAAAGCTCACGAAGGCTTCATGCTTGGCTATGGAAAGGATTCGCACTCTTACAGAGTCTTCAACCTCTTCCACTACAAAATCGTTGAAACAGTGGATGTGCGATTTGATGAAACCAATGGTTCACAACGAGAGCTCCTGCCAAGCACACTTGATGAAGCTCCTTCCAGTGAATCTATCAAGCTGATGGGAACTGGTGAGATCATGCCCTCTGAAGCACAGCCTGAAGAGGAACTTATCATTTCTGCACCAAACCAACCTGAAGACAATGCTCAGACCGAAGACAATACTTCCAATGATGACAATGATCAGCATGAGCAAGGTCTTCGTCCAGTTCATCCTCGTGTTGCAAATGAAGTACAAATTGAGAAGATAATTGACAGCATCAATGCGCCTGGTCCGCTTACTCGCTCAAGAGCAACACAGTTAGCAAACTTCTGTGGGCACTTTTCATTTGTGTCAATATCAGAACCCAAGAAAGTTGCTGAAGCTTTTATGGAACCTGAATGGATTCAAGCCATGCAAGAAGAACTTCAACAGTTCAAGCTGAATAATGTTTGGGAACTTGTCAAGCGACCTGACCCTCGCAAGCATAACATTATTGGAACGAAATGGATATATCGAAACAAGCAAGATGAGCATGGTCAAGTCGTCAGAAACAAAGCACGTCTTGTGGCTCAAGGATATACTCAAGTTGAAGGAATTGACTTCGATGAAACATTTGCTCCTGTTGCTAGGCTTGAAGCTATTCGCATACTGCTAGCCTATGCTAATCATCACAACATCTTGCTATATCAAATGGATGTGAAGAGTGCATTTCTCAATGGCAAGATTGAAGAAGAAGTGTATGTTGCTCAACCACCTGGCTTTGAAGATCCAAAACATCCTGATATGGTGTACAAACTCAACAAAGCACTGTATGGCCTCAAACAAGCTCCTCGCGCTTGGTATGATACAATCAAAGACTTCCTGAAGAGCAAGGGCTTCAAACCAGGATCTCTAGATCCCACACTCTTCACGAAGACATATGATGGTGAACTGTTTGTGTGCCAAATATATGTGGATGACATAATCTTCGGCTGCACCAACCAGAAGTATAGTGATGAGTTTGGATACATGATGCAAGAGCAATATCAGATGTCCATGATGGGTGAGCTGAAGTTCTTCCTTGGTCTTCAAATTCGTCAGCAAAGAAATGGCGTCTTCATATCTCAAGAAAAATATCTCAAAGACTGCCTGAAGAAGTTCGGCATGCAAGATTGCAAAGGCTACACGACGCCAATGCCAGCCAAACATCATCTTGGTCCCGACGACAATGGTAAAGAGTTCGATCAAAAGGTATACCGCTCCATGATTGGTTCTTTACTTTATTTATGTGCATCTAGGCCAGATATTATGCTTAGTGTTTGCATGTGTGCTCGATTCCAAGCGGCACCAAAGGAATCGCATCACTTAGCTATGAAGCGAATTCTTCGATATTTGGCTTACACCCCAACACTCGGATTATGGTATCCAAAGGGCTCAAGGTTTGACCTAGTTGGATTCTCGGATGCTGATTATGCTGGTGACAAGGTGGATCGCAAGTCTACATCAGGCACATGTCATTTTCTTGGTCGATCACTTGTCTGTTGGTCTTCAAAGAAGCAGAATTGTGTATCACTCTCAACTGCTGAATCTGAATACATTGCTGCTGGATCCTGTTGTGCTCAGCTTCTATGGATGAAGCAAACTCTCAAGGACTATGGCATCAACCTGAAACAAGTACCTCTCTTCTGCGACAACGAGAGTGCCATCAAGATAGCCAACAATCCAGTTCAGCACTCGAAGACAAAGCACATTGAAATTCGTCATCATTTTCTCAGAGATCATGTCATGAAGAAAGATATTGACATCATTCACGTCAACACAGAAGAACAACTTGCAGATATCTTCACAAAGCCCTTGGATGAGAAAAGGTTTTGCAAGTTACGGTGTGAGCTAAATATCTTGGAATCCTCTAATGTCCTGTGATCAGGCACACATCCTAACACTTATGCATGTTGATGACTTAGATGTGCAACACACGAAGTAAGGTATATCTTCAATCAATGAAGACTTACACTCTGAGTGTGAATACATTAACATGGAATTTGACTTCGGAGCGCCACGATAATTGTGCGCCATGTCTGGGTCTAATACTTCCTATACGGTGGGTAACGCCACCACCAAATTTCTCTGTTTGAAGTGTTTCACTCATGGCGTTACTTTTGCAAAGACTTCGCATTTGGTTTGTCTTTAGTTTCAATTTATCTTCATGATTTTCTGCGCTATGATGATTTGATTGCATATACATATACTAGTGTTCTGTCCTCTATAGCATACACTTATAGCTATGTCTTCAAGTTGAATCTTTTGAACTAAGTGAATGTGATCGGACCCTAACCCCTCTATGCTTTCTATCTCAAACTCAATCTATCCAAATCATATGCATTCTATTGAAACTGTCGAATGTCTTCTCTGCGTCCTAGTCAGCAGAAGACACAGAGACAAACATCAAGTCTTATTTAAATGATTCATCTTTATTGTCGATATCCGGAGAAGCCGGAATGAATATCCGACAAACTTGGCGGGCGTGGGAACGTGGGACAACTCTAAGCATGTTGCATGCTTGCCACGTGTTCCATAGATGTGAACAGACATGGGCACCTGCGTAATTGCGCTGTGCTGCACACCTACTTATAAATACGTGTCCCCTGCGGTCAAGAAAACCTTCTTCCACCTCTCCACCTCGTCAAAACCCTAGCGCCACCGCTAGCTCTCGACGACGCCGGCGACGAAGCGCTTAGCTGCCGCGACTTCTCCGACGCCGTACTCACGCCGGCCGCGGACATCATCCTCTCCGCCGTTGCCGTAGGTGTCCTCCGTCGCCAAGTTAGGGCACGGTGGGCTGAACTGCTCGGTCTCCTATTCATCCAATCTAGCAGTTCTTCGTGCGGTAATTATAACTCTATTTTTACCACCTTTTTGATCTTCATAGATTCATCCTATTTATTGAAAGTGGTTTCTCCGTACTCAATGTTAGATCTATTCTGTCTGCATCTTATTATGCCTAGTCTATTCACTTAGATTTCCTATCTAGTTTGATTCCTCACTTGTACTTATTCACGGATTGGTACAAATCTGGAACCAACACACCTCATATAAGTGAATGTCTTCGCATCATGAGGTCAATGTCTTCAAACTGATTTATCTTCAAAATCTTCTGAGAATGCATATGACCTCTTCCCCTTCCCTCGCATCTCTAATGCTGTCACAGGTACATGTCCGTGGGAGAATCCCTAGGTTCTCATAGTCTGCATTCGTTTGCAGAATTCTTACAGCAACACATTGATTCTCCTGAAGCCAGTTCCTGTCTGACCAGCAAGCGAAAGCCTTTGAAGCCTTTGAACATATTGAAACCGTTCAGTTTGAAGTTCATGGCTACGGAGAAATCTGTCAGGAAGGGTGGCAGACAGCGTCGTGGGGGAACTTCAAAGGATCTGCCTGATGATCTGGCAGAAATGTATAAAACAGATCCTGAAGAAGATTACAATCAGCGCAAGACTCGAATCCAATGGATTCGACGCTATTGGGCTGAACAGTGGTACAAGTACAAGTTCGTCACCCAGGAGTACGCAGAGAAAAATGCTATCAAGAGCCCTTGGGGTGATATTCTCTATCGAGGCCTTCCCCCCAAGAACAAAGCTGAAGCCATTGCGCAAGAATTCTATCCTTGCATGGTCCGTGGACCACATCCTGAAGAAGCCGACCCATCATCATTGCTCTGGTGTCGTGACGACAATCTCTTCAAGCGCAACCTCCAGTTTGCTAAGGCTTCGGCAAAGGAAAACAAGAAGTCATGGGGATTAGACTTCAATCCTGGCCCCTCTGCTCCCCGTGATGATGGCACACGTGAAGCTGAAGAAAACAGAATCGGCCCCTTTGCAAACCTTGATGGTCTCATCACCTACATCAAGGTACAAGGTGCCAAAGTGGATCATTCTAACAATGATGCTGATTTTGATGAAGCCCCAGCTCCTACTCCAAGGCTGCAGAAGCCAAAGAAAATTAAGGCTTCATCATCAGCTGCACCTACAAAAGCTTCTCGTGTGAAGCCACTGGCCACTGCACCTCCTGAAGCCAGTGTGCAGTCTGAAGATCAATCCCGCATCTCCAAGAAGACGGAGAAGAAAAAGCAACTTGTCAGGCATACTGATCAAGCTTGACTCCTGCTGCTATTTTGCGTGAAGAGCCCATTGATCTGTCCAGTGATGAAGATCTTGCTGATGATGCCCTTGAGCAACTGATAAAGAGCAAGGAAGAAGCAGAAATCTTCAACAACTTGCCTCTCTTTGACGTGGCCATCATCCATAACTTCATTGATGAGTGGTTCGACACCCCCAATCTAAGCTTTGAAGATTTGCAGCTTCCCATTGGCCTCAGCGTTGCTTTCAATGGCGCCATTGCTTCTGAGCTAGCTCTTGCTCAGCGCATCGTTGAGCTGAAGAACAAAATTGATTATGAGAAGGCTCAATTCAAGAAGCATGTGGCGAAGCTCAGTGTTCAAGACGTCAGAAACTTCAAGGTCATGCTGCATGAGCTTAAAGAAGCTTTTCTGAAGAAGCGCCAAGAAGCTCAAGGCTCTCGTGAGCGCATGAAGAGTTTGGCTGATAAGTGTGTGCTTGCCTACAATGAGGCTGAGAAGCGCAAGTCACTTGGCCGTCCTGGCATTGACCCCAGGATGGCTGCAAAGAAAAAGAAGAAGCTTCCTGCTGACCAGCCTGCACCTTCAAGCCAAGAAGCCCCTCGCATTATCTTCCCGAGCAGCATGACTGGCTCGAAGCCAAAGGTCACCACAACCGCTTCAGAACAGAAGAAGACGAGGGCTGCCGAGGCTGAAGCCAGAAAAAGGAAGAACACTGAAGCCTCTGATGCCGCTCCCTCCAAGAAGAAGCGCAAGACCAAGAAGAGTCGGGCTGCTCCCACAGAGCCCCTTGTTGTTGAACCCATCTCAGTGGTTCGTCCTGCATCTGCATCCCAAGAACTTCGCATGACTGTTCATGAGCCTGCTTCCACAGAGGCTCCTGAAGCTGAAGATATACCAGCAGCTGAACCCACCGCTGCTGAAGACATTGGTCATCATGACAATGTTGAAGATGATGAAGTTCTTCCTCAGATCGAATATAATGTGGTATCATCGCCTGTTCGTACGAACAGCGAAATCATCAGCATTGGTCGTCCTCTGACGCCAATTGCTCAGGATGCATCGTGGGCTGATCACCCACAGCAACAAGACTCCCCCAGTACTCCCCAACAACAACAAACCACACCGTCCGTCCAAGTTGAAGAGGATGAGGACCTTCCCACTCCATCTCCAAAAGCGTCGCCTGTACTACAAAGGCTTCGCAAAGGACCAAGGCCTCAAGTCTCTCTTCCGAGCGTTCCAGAAGGAGAAGTGCACCGTCAACCTGTTGCACGTCAAGTGTTCTCTGAAGCCACTCCAACTGTGAATGTCTCTGTGTCTGAAGCACAAGCTGCTGAAGACAATCCGGCTGCATCAGCCGATGAGGAACGTCAAGAAGAACGTGTCCAAACTCCCCCCATGCCTGAAGAAACAGTTCATGAAGTGAACGTGTCTGTGCCTGACCCTCCAGCTCCTCAAGTGGAGGTTGAAAATCCTGAAGCTGCCACAACCAACGCAAGTGAAGCCAATGACGTTGTCATGGCTAATGTGGAGCTTGAACCAACCAGTGTGCCTGAAGCTAATGAGGCCACTGCACCTGAAGCTAATGAGGCAACTGCTCCTGAAGCACCTGTTGTGCAGCCTGAAGCCTCAGTTGCTGCCACTGCTCCTGTTCCGCCACCACGGCCCTATACAATCGAGCAAGCATACAACCATGGCGAGCTAATCACAGTAAGATGGCCCGTTCTGGTCCCTCCGCCTAATGTCTCTGGTCCTCAATTTGACTATCACATTGAGCATAGGCCTCTGGTCCAGAAGCCCAAGCCAAGACTGCCAAGGTTTCCAGGTACTGCAAACTCACCAGGGTCTTTCAATGCAAATGGCTTCAAGAGCCACAACACATTCTTTGACAGCTCGAAGAACCCCTACACGAAGCCAAGAATATCATCAGATCGGTTCTGGAGTCATCAGCAGCGAAGCTATTACTCCTGTGTTCTGTATGATCAAGGGCGCATTTTCCCTCATATGCGCCTCGACACTGAAGCCATTACTGGACTGCCCTGCTTAGAAGAAGCACTTGACTGCTTTCGTGATGCTGGGCTGCTCAGTTTTGTCACAGATAAAGAACACTGGAATGAAGAGCTATTGCTTCAATTCTATGCTACTCTGCACATTCGCGGCTACAACAGAGATATCAAGACATGGATTCTAGAGTGGATGACAGGAAATGTTCATCATGAAGCCAAAGCTCTCGACATCATTGAGCTTACAGGCCTATCCACTCCCGGAGAACTCTATGAACCTGGTTGTCAAAATCACCGCAATGCTTTGGAAAGCATCTTCCATAAGCCTGAACCCAATATGAGTCAGATGTTGAGCATGATGAAGCCTTTGCCACGTGATGCTGAATATCCAACAGAGTTCTTTGTTGAAGACCTTGAGTATCTGCCACGCACCATATATCACATCATCAGGCGAACTCTATGGCCTATCAAAGGACATTCATCAGCGGCAAAGCTTGAAGGAGCTATGAAGACTTTGGTCTTCTACATTCTCAATGGCATCAGCTTCAATGCGCAAGACTTCTTCATCAGGCAACTGGCTGCATCTGGATCTGATCTGTTTGGTCTGAAGTTTTATGCTCCATGGGTCATGCGCCTCATCAAGCGACACTCATCTGTCAACTATCAACCTTCTGCTCGCAATCATGTGATTTTTCTACCAGAGGTTGATATGTCAGTTGAAGCTATATACCCTGAACCTGCCAAGAAGCCTCTTTGTCTTCAGAATGCCGAGCACCAAAGCTTCACTCAACCCATTGAAGGTGTTCAAGCAGCAACACGAATCTATCCATTGGCTGGAAATACTCGTCTGCCTCATCGAGCACCTACTGAAGCCACTGAAAGCACCATTGCCCAAAGGCCTCGGAAGCGTTCTCGCGTTCTCAACGACCGAGAACTTCTTGTGGCCCTTCATCAGAAACAGGATAAACATCACTTTTGGCTCAAAAGACAGATGCAAAGCCTCTTGGTGGATGTCAATCGCATTCGTAACCTTGCCACCAAGAATGCCTTTGTTGCTCATGAAACTTGCCGGCGATCATGGAAGAGCCTGACCCTGCTTAGTGCTGAAGCAGATCTTCAAGACGATGGCTTCAATGAACGATTCCAGTTTGACTCCACTCCTCCACGGACTGCTGTCCTACGTCGTACTCCATCTCTTGAAGACTCTGAATATTCTTCCTCCGCGGCAACTGTCAATGCCAGAGTGATCGATGACGAAGATGATGCTACTTCACCACCTCCTACTTCTGCACGCATCGACACTGCACCAAGTTCGTCTGCACCGCCAAACGACAACGACAACCCTGCTGCTTCAACTACTCCTCATGAGGACGAGTAGATGCTCTATGTCTTCAAACCTTTTTGGTCATTACTGACAAAAGGGGGAGAAGCGTATGAGTTTGATAGTCTTCAAGCGGGTTCATATGGGCGGTTGCATTATATTTTTGCCTCGTGCTTACAACTCTTGCTTTTTAAAACATTGGTTCTTTGAGTTGTAACACCTAAACTTGATGGTCGTCTGCTACTTATTTGCTTTACTGTGATGCGATGATAATTCCGCATGTGCGATGATAACTCCGCACTTAGATCATCCTGCAGACGTCCATTTTTCATTATGCATGTCATCCTATATGCTATATCATTTCATGCATGATGAATTATCTTCATAAGTTGAAGTGGATCTCCACAAGTACAACCTGCCATGTGCATTTGCATTCCAAAAGCAAAATTACTTATATGCACATCTTCAGGGGGAGCCCTTGCTACTTATGAAGACAATTTCCTACCCTTTACAATTTCACATACTTTATCCCCGTTGAAAACTTCAACCAGTTTGTCATCAATCACCAAAAAGGGGGAGATTGTAAGTGCATCTAGTGCCACCCCTAGTTGGTTTTGGAGTATTGACGACAAAGTTGGTTGAGGGACTAATGCGTTTGTGAGAATTGCAGGATAACGCAGGTAGTGTCCCTCATTGATTCGGTTTACCTACCGGAGATGACCCCTAAAAATGTATGAAGACATTGAAGACAATGGTGGTGTGTGAAGAGGTTCACATTGAAGACTATGACATGAGAAGACATTGAGTGAAGACTATGGAGCGCGAAGACTGAGTTGTTTCGTTGTTTCCTCTTCTTCTGTGTTGAGTCATAGGAACCACCGTACTGTTAAGTGGGGTCCAAGTGAACTAAGTCAGAGTGACTGAAGTGATGCTCAACCCAAATCCTATGTCTTCGAGCGAAGACAATGAGAGCAAATCTTATCCAGAGTTGGATAAGTCAGCTTTGCTTGTAGCCCAAGTAAAGTTGCCGCGTGTGTTTGAAATCTGACCGTTGGAACACGTGTCAGTTCCTTAGTGACCCAGGGTCATTTCGGACAAATCAGGTCGGGTTGCCTTGTGGCTATAAATAGCCCACCCCCTACACCATAAATTGGTGGCTGCTCAGAGTTAGTATACGGCTTTTGTCGTTTGAGAGCAACCCACCTCGAAGCATTTGAGAGAGAGAAATCCTTGCGAGGACAAAGCCCAAACACCCAGAGCCAAAGAGTGTTAGGCATCACTGAAGTCTTTCTGTCTGTGTGACCTGAAGACTTATTACACTTGAGGACTGTGCATCCTCCAGCCGGTTAGGCGTCGCGTTCTGAGCATCCAAGAGTCATTGTGGATTGCCGGGTGAACGAAGTCTGTGAAGGTTTGGAAGTCTACCTTGAAGACTTACCAGAGTGATTGGGCGAGGACTAAGTGACCTTAGCTCAAGGGGAATAAGGTGAAGACACGGTCTTCTGAGTTGAATCTCAGCCTCCCCAACCAGACGTACAGTTGTCACAGCAACTGGAACTGGTCCAACAAATCCTGTGTCTTCAACAAGTGACTGGTTCTATCTCTTCCCTCCTTTACCTTGAGTTTGTCTTCATGAAGTCATTGCTTATCTGTCTAATCTGATTGACTTCATTGCTTGACTACTATTGTTGATTGGCTTCATACTATCTTCCATCCTGATCCTACTACCTAGCTGCTATTAGTCTTCGTACGTTAACGCTATTGCATACTTGACTATGGCTTGCTTGCTGTAGTTTATCTTTCGCTGCATATCAATTAGGTTATTTCTATCGTTTGTCTTCGAAACTTCCATGTTTTGAAGACTTTGATAAAAATCACCTATTCACCCCCCTCTAGTCGATAACTAGCACTTTCATCATCTCTTATGGGACCACATGAATAGGCTTTTTTTCTCAGGTTGGTACGGGACTAAGGCCTTCATCCATATTAGTTTGCTATCATCTCTATTTGTATCGTGCTACTATCATGAGAAACTCCTTTATCTTTGCACTTTTAAGTTTTGCAACCTATGATAAATGGCAATGCTTTGAGTGTTGAGTTGAGCTAATTGGCACTGATTAAATAAACTAATACCTCTCTTTAAGCAAGACTACTATGTTGCTAACTTTACCCATTAAGATAATGAGGGTGCTTCTATTTGTTAGTGTATGTTTCATCAACTAGTCCCACTATTACAGTAATCTCACTCTCTCAATATATGTGCCAACAGGGATGCTCGATTTTGGTGGAACTGCCAAAAAACTTTGGGTGCTTCATTGCCTCGACAACTTCCGTCCTTCCCTGTCAGTCGCTAATCTCTGCTTGCTTTCTTCCTTTGCTGTCAGTCGCTTGGCTTATCTCGGCTTACAGTCAAAGGAAATAGTAATTGATATGCTACCTCACACAGGTTGGTATTGGTCTTTATCCCGATTATTGTGCCTGTCATATGTATTGGTAATTTGGTATTGTGCTACTGTTTGCCGATTTCATAAAGGAGTAATTTGGAGCCTGAACTTGCAGGCAAATCATTACATTGGGTGATTTCAGTAGAACTGCACAAAATGATCAGATGGATAGGTACTTATGCTACTACTATGTACTCCAAAGTTCACTCAGACAAGCATCGATGTTGACAAGAAGTACCTATATTCATTCGAGTATCAACCAACGTCAACCAATTGTCAAACTCCAAGTATTAGGAGAGTGAACGCCAAATATATTGCTTGGTGCATAGCCCAGAAAAATGCAGTCCAGTCTTTGGTCCCAACTTGTGCCTTTTGGTTATAGACACATATGGTAGTGAACTATATGGCATGGAGTCTAAAGATTCCAGACAAGTTGGTTGACGCGTATATTCATCTGGCACTTAATCAGTCTGCACGCCAAGGATGCTCCATTCAGTTGAACTGCACAAAAAATTTGGGTGGTTCATTTTCTCAACTGCCTCCTTTCTCGTCTGCAATGTAGAATTTTGGCGAGATACACGACCAAGATGAGCTAGTAAAATAGTTGGATGAAAGTAGTGGCCAAGTTGCTCAAACCTCCCTCGACACGAGGCCACTATTTGAGGATAAACCTAGAAGCAAAGTTCAGATTGTCCGTGCTGCCTCTTATGTACTCGAAAGTTTACTCGTACAAGAACTAATTTTAGCAAGAAGTACCTCTGATTGAACACCATTTACCAGTCTGTACCCTCGGTAACTAAAGTTCGTCCATGGATCATATTGGCTGTGATCTCAATCATTTGGATGCATAAGCATACTGAACATGTGTATATCTGAATCTTTTTGTGAATTATGTATGAATATTGTCGTGTGATTTATCAATCATTTGGATGCATAGATATGCTGAGCTTGTGTATATATGAATCTTTTGAGTTGTTGATAGTGAATGTTGGCTATGAATATGAACGTGTCCTGTGAACCTGAGTTTGATATGAATTGCAACAGAACCAGTTATAACCCTTCTCCTCCTCTCAATCTGCGACTCCACTGCCGCGTTTTCCCATCTCCGAGTCATTCCCGTCTGAGGCCTCACCGTCGTCCACCGCCTCGCTGTGTTCGGTGCAGCGTGGTCAACAAACGAGAGTCATCAGAAGAGGACTGTACGTGGAGAGCCTGACGGCTGGGACCCACGAGGTCCATGGTCGCACGCAAGGAAAGTTCCTCCTTATTAAGCTGAAAAAAATGTTTCCTCCACCTGACAGCTGGGACCCACCAGCTGTATCTTCACACGGAAGGAAGTGCCTCCTTGTTTTGCGAAAAAAATTATTCATCCCGTTGACAGCTGGGACCCGTCAGATTTGGTGACTGACTTGTGGGCCTGCTAAGCGGACATGTATGCACGGCTTTGTCAACTTAATCAACAAATGATTCTAGCAGCTAGACCGTTGGATGTTAATCCAACAGCCGTGCTCCTTCTTCAACCTCTGTTATTGCTCCTGTCTCCCGTGGGCGGCACCGCGGCTGTGCTGCCACGCACCCGAACCAGTGAAGTTTCCCACTCCTCTCCATCTGTGACTCCACTGCCCCGTCTTCCCCATCTCCGGGTCGTTCCAGTCTGGGTGCGCTCGGCACGGTGTGGTCAACATGGTCAACAACCGAGAGTCATCGGAAGATGACTGTACGTGAGAGGCTAACAGTGGGGACGCACCACGCCCATGGACGCATGCATGCAACGGAACACGGCGAGGTCAACATGGTCAAGGAACGACTTCCATCGAAAGTATACTGTACGTGGAGAGTCTCAGCTGGGTCCACGGCCGCAGCAAGTAAGTGCCTCCTTATTACGCGGAAAATAATGATTCCTCCAACTGACAGCAGGGACCCACTGGGCGGGCCACCGTATTTTGCGAAAAAAACGTTTGCCCCCTGACTGCTGGGACCCACATGACAGGCCACCGTATTTTGTGAAAAAAGTCCCCCCACTGTCAGCTCGGACCCACCGGAAGTGCCTCCTTATTACGCACAAAAAAATGAATACTCCCCCTGCTAGCTGGGACCCACCTTGGTGGGAGGCTGACTTGTGGGCCTACTAAGTTGACGAGGATGAAGGGCTTTGTTAACTTAGTCAATATGAACGATTCTAGCTCCAGTGACCGTACGCTGTCCATCCAACGGCCGTAGTGCTTCTTCAACCTCTGGTCTTCTTGCTCCAGCCGCCCAAACCAGCGCCGGTCGTGCCTCATGCTCCTGCCTCCCGTGGCCGGCTGTGCTGCCGCGGAGGACTCACCGCCCCCTACTATTCCCACCGCTGGCCAGGCCCTGCGGCAACGACAGCCTCACACCGCAGCCAAACCAGTGAAACCTCGTACTCCTCTCCGCGCGGGCTTCCACTGCCGCGTCTTCCCCGGCTTCGCGTCGTCCCCTTCCTAGGCCTCGCCGTCGTCCACCGCCATGGTGCTCTCCATGCGGCGTGGTCAACGTGGTCAAGGAACGACTTCCATCGGAAGAGTACTGTACGTGGAGAGGCTGACAGCTGGGTCCACGGCCACAACCCAGTTTTTTTGTGATTTGCCAAGTAAGTCGCTTTGTCAGGCCTGTTGGGCTGCAAACCTTTCAAGACGAGGAGAGCTTTCATTCGGCTGGCCGAGAAAATGGCCCATCAGTAATGAGAAATGGGCTGTACATTTTTAAAATACATCAAACCGGCAATTAGTTTCAAATATCTCTTTTTTTCATTTAGAGATTTTAAATTACATTAATTTTTATGCATGGAGAATTTGTTGGATTTTATATTGATATGCATTTATTTTTAAAATCAGTTTGAATGTGAGTCAAAATTTCGGGATTAAAAACAGTTCGGACTGCACCGATTATAATTTTTTAACCGTGGCCACAATATGGGCTGTAATGCTAACAAAAAGAATATGGGCTCCAAAAAAAACCTTAAGAATTGGCAAATGGGCTATAAATTATTAGAAATAATGGCAGATGGGCTGTATGCTGTTTTCCACAGATTTGAGGCTTTCCTAAAAAAGGTTGACGCACAAGTAGTGACTGTTGGATTGCCATCCAACGACCGTCGTGCTTCTTCAATCTCTGCTCTTCCTGCTCAAGCCGCTCAAACAAGCGCCGACGGGACTGCCTGCTCCCTCCTCCCCTCGGTCGGATCTGCTGCCGCGCAGGCCTCACCGCCCCATCGTACTCCCATCACTGGCCTAGCCATCCCTCTACTCACCCACACCTGCTGTTATTCTCTGGTGACGGCAGACGAACCAGTAAACCCTCGTACAGTCGTACTCCCCTTTGCGTGGGAAACAACTGCCGAGTCTTCCCTGCCTCCATGTCGTTCCTTTCCTAGGCCTCGCCGTCGTCCACCGCCCTGGTGCTCTCGATGTGGCCTGGTCAACGTGGTCAACGAGCGACATGCATCTGAAGTGGACTGTATGTGGAGAGGCTGACAGCTGGGTCCACGACCGCACGCAAGGAAATGCCTCCTTATTACGGGCAAAATAATGATTCCTCCACCTGACATCTGGGACCCACCTAAAGGGCCTTTGTATTTCACGAAAAAAACGTTACCGCCACTAACAGCTCAGACCCACCAGCTATATCTTCGCACGCAAGGAAGTGCCTCCTTATTACGCACAAAAAAATGAATACTCCGCCTGTTAGCTGGGACCCAGTACAGTGGCAGGCTGACTTGTGGGCCTACTAAGTTGATGGGGACAGAGGGCTTTGTCAACTTAGTCAATAATATGCACGATTCTAGCTCCAGTGACCGTACGATGTCCATCCAACGGCCGTAGTGCTTCTTCAACCTCTGGTCTTCTTGCTCCAGCCGCTCAAAAAAACACTGGTCGTGCCTCATGCTCCTGCCTCCTGTGGCCGACTGCGATGCGGTGGAGGCCTCACCGCCCCCTACTACTCCCACCGCCGGCTAGGCCATCCCTCTACTCAACCACACCCACTGTTATTCTGCGGCGACGGCAGCCTCACCCTCATACTCCTCTTCGCGTGGGCATCCACTTCTGCGTCTTCCCCGGCTCCACGTCGTCCCTTTCCTAGTCCTCGTCGTCGTCCACTGCCGTGGTGCTCTCGGCGCGGCATGGTCAATGTGGTCAACGACTGACTTCCATCGGAAGAGTACTATGTGTGGAGAGGCTGACAGCTAGGTCCACGTCGGCCGCAAGGAAGTGCCTCCTTATTACGCGCAAAATAATTATTCCTCCACCTGACAGCAGGGACCCACCGGACGGGCCACCAGTATTTCGTGAAAAAACGTTTCCCTCCTGACTGCTGGGACCCACCAGCTACATCTTTGCACGCAAGGAAGTGCGTCCGAAAAAAAACCAAAACGATTCGCCCCCCTGACTGCTGGGACCCACCAGCTACATCATCGTAAGGAAGGAAGTGCCTGACAGTCGGGACCCACCTGGTCGAAGCGTACATAGCATTGTCATTCTGGTCACGAAAGTGTACGTACATACTGGTCGATGTAGAGGCACGCACGTGTCATAGTAGAGGCGCGCACGTGTCGATGTAGAGGCGCGCACGTAGCATCTACACGTACGTACAGCGGCGAGGGTGCAAGAAAGAAAATACGGCCACGTACGTACATACGGGCAGGGTCTCAAATGCCTACTCACGCATACGTACATGGCTGGGTCAGAACGGAGAAACAACGTCGTCGTCGTGTTCATGGGGAGCCAACGGAATGCGTCGTGTTCATGGGGAGGCAACGGAATGCGTCGTGTTCATCGGGAGGCAACAGAACGCGTGGGAGCCAACCAGCTTGGATGGAACAGACGATGGAAACGAGGCCTGGCGTACCGCACAGCGGAGGAAACAGACCTCCTACGTTCGGAACGGGGTCCTTTTGATCGGGAGGGGTGTGGCGTACCGCAAAACGGAGGAAACGGACCTCCTACGGTCGAAACGGGGGTGCTGTTGATTGGGAGGGGTGTGGCGTACCGCAAAATGGACGAAACAAACCTTCTACGGTCGAAACAGGGGTCCTGTTGATCGGAAGGGGTGTGGCGTACCGCAAAACAGAGGAAATGGACCTCCTACGGTCGAAACGAGGGTCCTGTTCATCGGGAGGAGTGTGGCGTACCGCAAAACGGGACTCCACGAGATACTGTTCATCTCCACCGTCGACCTCCTCCAGCCTCCACGGGCTACCGTCGACCTCCTCCAGCCTCCACGGGCTCCTATTCATCCAGCCTCCACCGCGCGCTACTCCACCGGCTACTGTTCAACCACCCCTCCATCGTCTACTGTTCATCCACCCCTCCACCGTCTACTGGTCATCCAGCCCTCCACACCACGGGATCCTATTCAACCACGCCTCCACGGCCACCCCTCCACCATCTACTATTCATCCAGCCCTCCACACCACGGGGTCCTGTTCATCCAGAGGCAACGCCACCGCTCACTGTTCATTCAAACCCCCCTCGCAACACTCGCTATTCATCCAATCGATCGACTTCAGTTAGCAGCAGTAGCGAAGGAATCGCTCCATCGGGTTCAGTTAACAGCCATCGATCGATCGCTCGGGTTCAGTAACGCATAGCCTGCAGTGCAATCGCTCGGGTTCAGTTAGAGCCCAACGCCTCGCTCGGGTTCAGTTAGAGCCAACGCCTCGCACGTGTACGAGAGAAATGCGCATCGCTCGGCCCCCGACCTCCCACCGTAACCGGCAACTCCCTGAAATTTTCCTCCCCCTCGCTTCTACCACGGTTTTTTCCGTCATGGACGGCCCAAAGAATGTCATGCAGCTGCATCTCCGGCCCGCCCAGGATGAAAAGCCCATTTTCTGTCATGATATTTTGTCATAGAAGTAGGAGCCCACCACATCTATGATGATACTGGGTTTTGTCACAATTATCATCATAGAAGTGTCATATGTATGACAGAAAAAATTTTGTTCGGCCCAAAATGTCACGGATGTGTCTTTTTTTGTAGTGTTGATGTGGTCTTGGGAACCCACTTGACCAAGGCCTTGGGAGCTTCTTCAAATGCATCAATCTCCTCTTGAAGCTTGTCCTTGCCTTTTTGCTCTTGGTCTTGTGGTGGAAGATCATCTTGAGCTGGTGTTCCTTTGAAAGAAGTAGGATCATACTTCTCTTGTTGAGGAACAAACTTCGTCTTGGGGTATTGATCTTATTCCCACTCAACTCCATTAGCATTGAACTTTCGTTCAAAACCAACACCTTGATTCTTCTGGTGCCTTCCTTGCTTGCGTACAATTTCCTCGAATTGCTTACTTCCAGCAAGGCTCTTGTAAACACCTTTCTCTATAATTCCCTTCAATAAGCTATCTTATTGCTCAAGTGTAACTTGGCTAAGAGAATTATTAGTGGAATCAAGAGAACTACTAGAAGCAACAACATTGGATTTAGCATGATTATTGTTACTACTAGAAGAAGAATCTTTCTTGTTCTTGTTACTAGACTTGACTTGTGGCATGTAAGTAGATAAGAGTAAACGCTTGGCAATGTAAGAAGAACTTTTCTTGCGAAGATCATCATTGATTGCCTTTAAAAACTCATGCTCTTGCTCAAGGTTGAGCTTTTCAAAGTGTAACTTCTCATGAGTCTTTAAAATTCCTCGATGATCTTCCAAGATAGTTTCATGAGCCAACTTAAGAGTGTTTAGTTCTTTAGTTAGGCGCTCGATCTTCTCCTTATCATTGTCATTCGTTTTATCTTGATTAGCATGATTATTTGACGTTTCATCATAGCATTCATCACTAGAGTTGTCAACAAGTAAATCATCATCACCTAACAAGTTATCTTCATCACTATTGAAATCAACATACTCGGGGTGTGATACCTTTGGGCCTTTAGCCATGAAACATCTTCCAATTCCTTCATTTGGTGAGTCAAATATGTCGTAGGAGTTGGTTGATACAAGTGCTAGACCGGCAACACCTTCATCTTGAGTATATTCGAGTCGGAGTGATAGCTTCTCTCGGAGTGATTGTCGGAGTCGGAGCCGGATACCCATTCACCAACATGAGCTTGATGTCTTTGTTTTGTGTAGCTCCTTGATGACTTGTCCTTCCTTTCCGAATCCTTGCTTCTCCGGGATGTTCTTCGTTCATAATGATCATCTCTACTCCTTCTTTCTCTTGATGGTGATTCTTCTCTTCTACTCCTTTTTGGAGAATCTTCTCTTCTTTTATAGGGAGCCGTACACTCATTGGAATAGTGTCCGGGTCTTCCACAATTGTAACAATTGCGCTCACGACTAGAAGATCTTTTGTCATTGTAGGACCTTGACTTGGAGCTTCTTTCCTTGCTTCTACTCTTGTAGAACTTGTTGAAGTTCTTCACCAATAAGCTCAATTCTTCATTGAAGGTTTGTTTCTCACTTGATGATGTGGGAGCTTCACATGAGGCTTATTAAGCACCACTTGGCTTCTTGTGGAGCTCCTCCTTATCCTTGAGTGACATCTCATGAGCAACAATTCTTCCAATGACCTCCGTTGGCTTGAGATCTTTGTAATTGGGTATCATTTGGATCAATGTGCACACGGTATCATATTTTCCATCCAAGGCTCTTAGGATCTTCTTGATGATGAATTTGTCAATCATCTCTTCACTTCCTAAGCCGGCAATCTCATTTGTGATAAGAGCAAGCCTAGAGTACATCTCAGCGACACCTTCACCATCCTTCATTTTGAACTTGTCAAGTTGACTTTGAAGCACATCCAATTTCGATTCCTTGACAGAGTCGGTACCTTCGTGCATGTCAATCAAAGTATCCCAAATTTCCTTTACATTCTCAAGACGACTAATTTTGTTGAATTCTTTGGGGCACAGTCTGTTGAAGAGGATATCACAAGCTTGAGCATTGTATTGCAACATCTTCAACTCTTCCGCAGTAGCTTCACGGTTTGGTTCTTTCCCATCAAAGAATTCACCTTGCAAGCCAATACAAACAATAGCCCAAACGGCGGGGTTATGTCCAAGAATATGCATTTTCATCTTATGCTTCCAACTAGCAAAATTAGTACCATCAAAGTGAGGACCTCTACGGTGGTAATTTCCCTCGCTAGACGCCATACTCTCCTAGGTTGTGAAACCAAGGCTATGACCACCAAAAGCTATGGAAATCAAAGCAAATGGTCATAGCCTTGGTTTCACAACCTAGGAGAGTACGGCGTCTAGCGAGGGAAATTACCATAGCGAGGGAAATTAACATTGCCTAGGGGGGGGGTGATTAGACTACTTGACCAAATAAAAATCTAGCCTTTTCCCAATTTTAGTTCTTGGCAGATTTTAGCAACTTAGCACAAGTCAAGCAATCAACCTACGCATGCAATTCTAAGAGTATAGAAGCGAAGTGTAAAACAATTGCATATGAAGGCAAACGCAATGTTGACACAGAGATTTTTTATCCGTGGTTCCGATAGGTGGTGCTATCGTACATCCACATTGATGGAGACTTCAACCCACGAAGGGTAACGGTTGCGCGAGTCCATGGAGGGCTCCACCCACGAATGGTCCACGAATAAGCAACCTTGTCTATCCCACCATGGCCGTCGCCCACGAAGGACTTTCCTCACTAGGTTATACCTTCACAAAGTAGGCGATCTCCTTGCCCTTACAAACTCCTTGGTTCAACTCCAAAATCTTGTCGGAGGCTCCCAAGTAACACCTAGCCAATCTAGGAGACACCACTCTCCAAGAAGTAACAAATGGTGTGTTGATGATGAACTCCTTGCTCTTGTGCTTAAAATGATAGTCTCCCCAACACTCAACTCTCTCTCATAGGATTTGGATTTGGTGGAAAGAAGATTTGAGTGGAAAGCAACTTGGGGAAGGCTAGAGATCAAGATTTATGTGGTAGGAATGGAATATCTTGACCTCAACACAAGTGTAGGTGGTTCTCTCTGAGAAAATGTATGTTGGAAGTGTAGGCATGTTCTGATGGCTCTCTCCACGAATGAAGAGTGGGTGGAGGGGTATATATAGCCTCCACACAAAATCTAACCGTTACACATAACTTACCAAACTCGGTGGGACCGAATCCTGAAACTCGGTCGGACCGATTTAATAAATAATGTGACTATTAGGAATTTCGGTGGGACCGACATGTCAACTCGGTAGGACCGATATGGTTAGGGTTAGGGCATAACGTAATCTCGGTGAGACCGATTACACAAACTCGGTGAAACCGATTTTGGTAATAGACACACAGATAGTTGGTCAGGTAAACTTGATGGGACCGATTCGCTCATCTCGATTAGACCGAAACGTTATGAAAGGGAAACAAAGAGTTTGCATTGCAATCTCGGTGGGACCTATCGGATGTTGGGTTCCGGCAGACCCTCAAGGTTCAAACTCTGGGGTGCGCGCGAAGATCTTCCCCCTACCGGTCAATGTTCGACCGCCTCATGAGAATCTAAGCTAAATGATGAACAACACAAGGGACACAAGATATATACTGGTTCGGGCCACCATTGTGGTGTAATACCCTACTCTAGTGTGTGGTGTGGTGGATTGCCTCTGGGGCTGATG
The DNA here is from genome assembly GCF_018294505.1 of Triticum aestivum. Classification (NCBI taxonomy): domain Eukaryota; kingdom Viridiplantae; phylum Streptophyta; class Magnoliopsida; order Poales; family Poaceae; genus Triticum; species Triticum aestivum. The sequence goes on along the minus strand of NC_057804.1, from coordinate 544,026,379 downwards.
ATGAACAGTACAAAGGGTGAACAGGCTCGCGAGAGGTGTTCTTGAGCTGGTGCGATGAACTGCTTGGGTGAGTTCGATCGCCTCTTGGTATAATGAGTACTCTATCTGTCCCCTCCACTCTGTGGTGGCTAGTCCTATTTATAGTGGCCCTGGTCCTCTTCCCAAATATTGAGCGGGAAGGGCGCCAACAACGGCCATTTTGAAGGGGAACATCTAGTACAAGTTATCCTGACTAAAGTTGGTCTACGGCTGCCAAAGGCACTGGCGGTGACGCCGTCTTGGTCTCCACGGTGACCTCCATCCTGCCGCTCTACTGGTCTTGGTCTCGTTGCACTAAAATGGCAACCTTTGCCTGATGCCTCGGCACTCCACGCCTGTGCTTGCCCCCTTTGCACCAAAGAGGAAACAAGGACACTGCACAGGCCAGCGCCCTCCTGGCGCCCGCCTGGTGCCCGCCTGGTCTCGATCGTCATGGCTTATGTCACAAGCACCTCGCGAGGTACCCTGCCTTGATCTCTCCGCCTCCTCGTGAGCCTGCCTGGCGAGACAGTTCCTGAGGAAGTCCCGTGTCGTTCGCCCCGCGAGACTTGGCCCCTCGCGAGGGTCTTGAGTCTTGTGCTGATGAAGATGGGCCATACTGGGCCTCCACTTGAGCCACGCCGCAGGCCGCAGGCAGGCAAGTCTGGGACCCCCGCTCCCAGAATGCCAACAGTAGCCCCCGGGCCCAAGGCGCGCTCGGGCTTGGCTTAGCAGAGAAGCGAAGGGGCAAGTGCGGAGCGCCGCGGGCCCCATCAGCCTGTGGCCTTGTGCGCCGCATGGCGGTTGATTGGACGTGGGCATCTCCGCTTCCCCATGCTGCCTTGACAACTGCTCGACTTGACAAGTCCCTGCATGCATAAATGGGTCATGATTACCTGTGATCGTGGAGGCTGACGGTTGGCCTCCTCCGGACTATAAGTACGGACGGGCGAGAGCTCCCGCAGTCCATCTCTTGCTGCTTCTCTCCTTCTTCTTCTTCCTCACCCTCGCTCCACTCTACGCCAATGGCGCCTGTCAGATTTCGGGTTCTGGCAGACCCTCTAGATTCGAACACTGGGGTGTGCGCGGAGATTTCTCCCTCTTCCTACCTGCACCTCACCGCCTCGCTATGATCTAAGCAATCAAAGGAACAACACAAGAGACACAGAGTTTATACTGGTTCAGGCCACCATTGTGGTGTAATACCCTACTCCAGTGTGTGGTGTGGTCGATTGCCTCTTGGGCTGATGATGAACAATACAAGGAAGAACAGCCTCGTGAGGGTCTGTTCTTGGCTGGTGCGATGAACTACTAGGGGGAGTTCAGTCGCTCTCTGGATCGATGCCTCTACCCTGGGAGTGGCTAGTCCTATTTATATACAGAGGCCCTGGGTCTCTTCCCAAATATTGAGCGGGAAGGGCGCCAACAATTGGCCATTTTGAAGGGGAACATCTAGTACACTTATCCTTACTAAACTTGGTCCTCGCCTGCCAAAGGCTCGGGTGGTGACGCCGGCTTGGGCTCCACGATGACCTCCATCCTGCGTTCTGCTGGTCTTGGTCTTGTTGCACCAAAATGGACGCCTTTGCTTGATGCTCTCGCCTGCGCTTGCTCCCTTTGCACCAAAGAGGAAAGGGAGGGCACTGCGCGGCCTGGCGCCCGCCTGGCGCCCTTGGTCGTCATGGCTTGCGTCATGGGCACCTCGTGAGGTACCCCGCCTTGATATCTCCGCCTCCTCGCGAGCTAGCCTAACGAGGCCGTGCCTAAGGAAGCTTCCTGTCATCCGCCCCGTGAGGCTTGGCCCCTCGCGAGGGTCTTGAGCTCGTGCTGATGAAGACGGGCCATGCTGGGCCACCCCTTGAGCCATACCGTAGGCCGCAGGCCGCAGGCAGGCAAGTCTGGGGACCCCCATTCCCAGAACGCCGACAGTAGCCCCCGGGCCCAAGGCGCGCCTGGACTTGGCTGAGCAGAGAGGCGAAGGGGCAAGTGCGAAGCGCCGTGGGCCCTAACAGCCGGCGGCCTCGGGCGCCACGTGGCGGTTGATTGGACGTGGGTGGCTCCTCTCCCCCACGACTCCTCGGTAACTACACGAACTGACAAGTCCCTGCATGCAAAAACTGGTCATGATTACCTGCGATCATGGAAGCCGGCGGTTGGCCTCCCCTAGCTATAAGTATGGAACGACGCGAGCCATTCCAGTTCATCTTCCTCTGCTACTTCTCCTCTTCTTCATCTTCGCCACTGCTCCGCCTTGCCGCAATGGCTCCAATACGCCGGTTCTCCAGAGAAGAGAAAGGAAAGGCCCCCGAGAGGGCCCTGACCCGCTTCCGCCGAAGAAGCGGTTGGTCCTCTACTGTCGAGATGAGGGCGCGCGGCATGAGGTGTCGAGGCCTTGGTTCGAGCGGCCGCCGACAGGGTTTCCGCTGCCCTTGTACACCCACCTTGAGGGCCCTGCAGGAGCTGACGCCGAGCGCCATGGACGACGCTGCCGTCGGCGCCGGTGGATCACAGCAGTGTGTGTTGTCCCTCCTAGAGTTCATGCTGAAGGCTCCTCCCGAGAGTTTGTGCTCCACGCCGCCATGCCTCCTCGATCTTGGATTCGCCTTCCTCCCTCCTTCGCCTTCGAGATTCCACCGATGGGGCCTTTCAGGCTCTGGCTGCAGCATGCCGATTGCCAGACTACCGCGATCGATGCGGATGTCGAGGTCGTCGCTCCAGGTAAGGTCTTCATGACCCATGGCTGGGGCGAGATCGCCCGGGTTTGCGGGACGAGAGGCGCCCTCGTGATCCACCTGGAGTTTGATGGCGCTTCCATGATGTTCTTCAAGGTCTTCGACGAAGATGGGCGTCGGCTGGAGTGCTGTCCCAGAGGCCGCGGCAGAAGCTCTGGAGCGGCAGGGACCGGGCTGGCGTCGCACGTTCTTCCAACAGCTCCTCTAGCGGCAGGGGTGCCGGAGGATCCAGCGACTCCGCCGAGCTCTTCGCGACTCCGGAGACGAGCGACGACAACTACGAGCCCTCGAGCCTGCGCCGCTCCCGAAGCAGGACAGGCTCGTTAGGCCGCCGCCGTCTCTGATCTGGATGAGGTTGGCACCGGTGCCTGATGGCCCACTGTTGATGATGGCGTCTGCCCCGACGGTTCCTGTAGTTAGGACTCCTTAGGATACGCGTCTTTTGTCCCTGTGAGGAGCCAAGAACACACTCCGTGGGGGCTTGTAAGGTGTCTGTAGCTCCGTTTGTCAATATGATCCTTATCATGAAGCAGTGCGAGATGCTTATTCCGTCTTAGCTTAGTTTCTTCCTTTCGAACCTCATGAGGGCTTGGTGCTCTGCGCCGACAGGTCCTGGTCCCAAGGCGGCTTCAGCCGTCGCTGGTATGCCAGGTCGCGATGCCGTGGTCACGGCCAGAAGGTGAGCAGCCCGGGGTCCAGTAAGAGCCCCTGAGTCACGATGCTCAGGAGGTCCCCTTTAGCGCTCAAGCAGCCATCGTTCGGTGAGAAAGGAACGCGACATTGCTAACACGGAATTGCATTGGATGCGGTGACGGTGCTGCGATAGCTAGTGTTTCCGGAGGGTGACTTATCTCGGGAGTCAGGAAACACTTCCTGGTGCGGAGCTAGGTCCACGCATTGGCCGGCTAGGGGTTGCCTGGCGAGGTCTCCATGTGCCTCTTCCCTCTCGCCTTTGCTCCCCTTTCTGCTCTATGTCCTCGGGTCCCGGCCCTCGAGCGGGTCTCAGCCGTCGCTGGATTGCCATGTCGCGATGCCATGGACAAGGCCAGAGGGTGAGGGCTGGAGAGCCAGTTGGATCCCTGAGTCGCGATGCTCAGGTACCCCCCTTTAACATGTAAGCGGTTCGCGCGGACGAGAGTGAAGAGGACGCCGTGAGGGCCTCGCCTGGCGCGGCTCCTTGAAGGGGTCCTGCAGGCTCACCACATAAAGAGCAAGAGTCCGCTATGACAAGCGGCGGTCAGCCGTTAGTTGCTTTGGAGAGGCGATGAGGCACTAAAGGCCTGACGAGGTGTAGTGGGGCACCCGTGAGCTAGCGCGGGACTCATGGGGCCCTACCCAAGGCGGGTTGCGCCTGGCACTGGGCCTTAACTTGTGATGTGTTCCTGCAAATTTGCCTAGATGCCGATGCTCTACGTCCTCGGGTCCCGGCCCTCGATCGAGTCTCAGCCGTCGCTGGTTTGCCAGGGCGCGATGCCGTGGACAAAGCCAGAGGGTGAGGGCTGGAGAGCCAGTAGGAGCTCTGAGTCGGCATGCTCAGGTACCCCCCTTTAACGCGCAAGCTTGGTTAGATGTCGACGCTCTACGTCCTCGGGTCCCGGCCCTCGAGCGAGTCTTAGCCGTCGCTGGTTTGCCAGGGCGTGATGCCATGGACAAAGCCAGAGGGTGAGGGCTGGAGAGCCAGTAGGAGCCCTGAGTCGCGATGCTCAAGTACCCCCCTTTAACGCGCAAGCGGCCGACATGAAGGAAGAAGAGGTGCCACAGACAGGCACCAAATAACATGCATGATGGGTCGAATGCATGGCCCGAAAATAAACTCAAGAGGGGTACACGCCGCTAGGTCTGACCCGAGCGACTTGGGGATGATGCAGCCCGAGGGGCGCCCCTAACGAAGTAAGCTAAAAACATGAGCAAAAGGGATACACACCGCAGGGACTGACCCACGCGGCCTGGGAATGACGCAACCCTAAGGGCTCTCCCAACTGGAAACGAAACTTGAAAGATGTCACCTGATAGTGTTGACGACGAAGGGGTGTTGAAGTAGTAGACGTAGCAGGCTGCAGGAGCCGATCTTCACGAGCCCCCAGGCCCAGGAGCCTCGGGAGGCTCCGGAGGCGCTGGTGGCTCCTCGCGAACCATCTCCATCTCCGCCAGGACTGCGGAGCGCCTGGCCTCCTGAGCCTCCAGGATGCTCCTCATGAGGCGCTGGCGCACCGCAGCCGCGTTCGGCAAGCCGTAGGGCATGCGAACATAGCTGTGGGGCGGGCCTTCACAGCGCCCCACGCGTGAGGGCCAGAAGCGCTCCTGAGAGGCGACTCGGTTGAGCCCTGGGATGTCGATGCAGACGTGCAGCCCACCATCCTTGCCTGGATGGGGAGCTGCGGCGGGTAAGCGGCGACTGCCACTCATGACTCTTGACTCCTGCAACTCCTGCGTGATCTGACTGACGAACTCCTGAGGGTTTGGCCCTCCTTGCTTTGCTCCTTCCTGATGGAAACGTGTTCTGAAACACACCTCCAAGTGGTGCCCAAGTGCCTCCCTCGTGACCTTAGCAAGGTCGGTGGCCCTCCAGGAGGGAGCCCCCGAGCCTTGCTTGAGGAGGGTGCCAGGCGCACCTCCCTATGCGACAGAAGGAGGTACCCCCTGAGTAGGTGCGGACCCTGAGGGGCCTGCCTCCTGAGGGGTCGGTCCTGGCGATGTCTTCTTCTTCTTGGGAGCGGCCTCGGGGAGCCTCCCGCTCCCGCGATCTGGGTCTTCAAGTGATGCAGCCTGAAAAGCTCGTTCCAGGAGCACACTGTATCTCTTTCTTCACAGGGCACCGTGATGACTCCGCCACTTCCTGGCATCTTGAGGACGTTGTAGCCGTGATGAGTCATGGCCATGAACTTGGCGAGAGCTGGGTAGCCGAGGATGGCATTGTATGGCAGGCGAATGTGGGCGACGTCGAAGTCGATGAGCTCGGTGCGGTAGTTGTTGCGTGCCCCGAAGGTGACTGGGAGGCGGACCTGCCCGATTGGAACTGTGGAGCCGTCGATGACTCCGGAGAAAGGCTTGGTTGGCTGAAGCTGACCGTAAGGCACTTGGAGATTGTTGAACGTCTCTACGGACAGGACGTTGAGCCCTGCCCCACCATCGATGAGGGTCATGGTGACTTGCACGTTGCTGATGACTGGGGAGCAAAGCATTGGGAGGACTCCGGCTGTGGCCGCGCACTTGAGCTGATCCGCTGAGCTGAACGTGATGGCACATGCCGACCACCTGAGCGGGCGCGTGGCTTCAAGCTTGGGGAGGACTGCATTCACTTCGCAGGCGAACTGCTTGAAGATGCATTGAGAGGCCGGGGCTTGAGCTCCGCCTAGGATGCAGGCGATCGCGCGCGGCTCCTGGAAGCCCCCAGCCCCCTCATCCTGATGATGGTCCTTGTTTCTCCTTGGCTGCGGAGGAAGTGGAGGGAGGCCTGCGTTTCCTTGCGGATGATCCTCGCGAGGCTGATCCCTCCAGTCTCCCTCGCGAGGCTGACCCTGCCAGCGATCCTCGCGAGGTTGGTCGCGCCACCCTTGGTGAGGGCCGCGGTCTTCCCAGCGTCCTGCATTCCTTCCTCCTCCTCGGCCATAGCCACGATCGTTGCGGTCGGGGCATCGGCTGACCCTTCCTTCTCGCACGGCTCGGAGCTCTTGGCATTCGTTGGTGTTGTGGATGTGGAGGTCGTGGTACACACAGTACCAGCTGCCCTTGAAAGACTCGAGCTGATCTCTGCCCCGCTTGGTGTCTGGTTCTGCCGGGAGCACGGTAGCCCCCTTGCGCTTCACGTCCTTGGCCTTGGATTTCTTCTCTTCTGGGTCTGCGACTGGTAGCTTGAGGAGGGAAAGGCGCCCTTCCTCAGCCCTCGCGCACTTGGTTGCCAGGTTGAACAGATCCAAGGAAGTGCACAGATCTTCATGCATCGCCAGCTCCTCCTTCATCTTGACGTCACGCACGCCGTCGGAGAAGGCTGAGATGATGGCCTTCTCGGTCACCTTGGGAATCTTGAGGCGTGCGTTGTTGAAGCGCTAGATGTACTTCTGTAGGGTCTCCCCTGGTTGCTGCTTGATGCAACGCATGTCGCTCACGGCAGGTGGCCGATCGCGAGTACCTTGGAAGTTGGCGATGAAACGGGTGCGCATCTCGTCCCAGGAGGAGATCATGCCTAGAGCTAGGTTCAGGAGCCAGGTGCGGGCCCCGTCCTTTAGTGCCATGGGAAACCAGTTCGCCATGACCTTCTCATCCCCGTTGGCGGCTTCGATGCCCAGCTCGTAGAGCTGGAGGAACTCCGCAGGGTCGGCCGTGCCGTCATAGCGAGGAGGCAGGTCTGGCTTGAACTTGCAGGGCCACGCGACACTGCGCAGCTCGGTGGTGAAGGCGCGGCAGCCTGCTGTGGCTACGGGAGGCCTCTGGTGACGAGGAGCTTGGTCTTGCGGGCCCCCATGCGCTGCAGCTGGGAGCAGCACGAGGTCTTGGCGTGCTAGAACATGAGCGTGGTCGCAACGGACCGGAGCAGGGAGCACTCGGGCAGCTTCTTGGGGGTGAGGAACCTCTTGGCAGCTCGCTTTTGCTACGCTGGCACCGGACGGGATGGGTTCCGTCCAGGGGCCACGCGCCTTGGGGCCAGGGTGCCTTCTTGAGGGGGAGGCGGCTGAGGCACCCCCGAGCATCATTGCCCGCGCAGGGCGTGGCGCGGTGCAGCAAGAAGGACGGCACGGGGGAACCCCCTGCGGTGCGGACGAGCTCGGCGACGCGGTCAAGCCACTCTTCATAGACGTCGTCAACTGGGCAGTAGCACAGGAGCTCGTTTGCCGCGATGAGCGCATCTCGAGCCTCCATGGCCGCGCGGGGCGCGCGGGACGAAGAACCAGCCGGGGCGAGCGAGGGAGTGGCAGTGCAGTCGTCTTGCCTCATGGATGGATGCTGGGACGATGCTTGCTGCTCGTTCCCCGCCGGGCCGGTGGCGGCGTTGACGGCAGGCGACGGGGAACGGCGGGGGTGGCCGCCGATGGGGGCCGTCTGGGTGACGCGGGAAGCGAGAGCGGCTTAGTGTTCAGCGCGGGCCCGATGAGCGTCTGACATGGACGCGATGGTCGGTGAAGAACAGGGCGGCGGAAAACGAATTCCGGCGCACCCCTACCTGGCGCGCCAAATGTCGGATTTCGGGTTCCGGCAGACCCTCTAGATTCGAACACTGGGGTGCGCGCAGAGATTTCGCCCTCTGCCTACCTGCACCTCACCGCCTCACTATGATCTAAGCAATCAAAGGAACAACGCAAGAGACACAGAGTTTATACTGGTTCAGGCCACCATTGTGGTGTAATACCCTACTCCAGTGTGTGGTGTGGTCGATTGCCTCTTGGGCTGATGATGAACAATACAAGGAAGAACAGCCTCGCGAGGGTCTGTTCTTGGCTGGTGCGATGAACTACTAGGGGGAGTTCAGTCGCTCTCTGGATCGATGCCTCTACCCTGGGAGTGGCTAGTCCTATTTATATGCAGAGGCCCTGGGCCTCTTCCCAAATATTGAGCGGGAAGGGCGCCAACAATTGGCCATTTTGAAGGGGAACATCTATTACACTTATCCTGACTAAAGTTGGTCCTCGCCTGCCAAAGGCTCGGGTGGTGACGCCGGCTTGGGCTCCACGATGACCTCCATCCTGCCGTTCTGCTGGTCTTGGTCTTGTTGCACACAAATGGACGCCTTTGCTTGATGCTCTCGCCTGCGCTTGCTCCATTTGCACCAAAGAGGAAAGGGAGGGCACTGCGCGGCCTGGCGCCCGCCTGGCGCCCTTGGTCGTCATGGCTTGCGTCATGGGCACCTCGTGAGGTACCCTGCCTTGATCTCGCCGCCTCCTCGTGAGCCAGCCTGACGAGGCCGTGCCTGAGGAAGCTTCCTGTCGTCCGCCCCGCGAGGCTTGGCCCCTCGCGAGGGTCTTGAGCTCATGGTGATGAAGACGGGCCATGCTGGGCCGCCCCTTGAGCCACGCCGCAGGCCGCAGGCAGGCAAGTCTGGGGACCCCCGTTCCCAGAACACCGACAGTGCCGATCCGCCGGTTTTCTGCGGAAGAGAAGTGGAAGCCCCCCCGAGAGGGTCCCGACCCGCTTCCGCCGAAGAAGCGGCCTGTCCCCGGCCGCTACGACATGGTCGCATGGCACGAGACGTCGAGGCCCTGGTACGAGCGGCCGCCGCCTGGGTTCCCGCTGCCCTTGTACGCCCAAATCGAGGGCCCTGGAGAAGGAGACGCCGAGTGACACCGACGGTGCCACCGGCAAATTACGGCAGTGCGCGTCGTCACCCTTGGAGTCCATGTCGAGGGCTCTTCTCGCGAGCTTGTGCTTCACGCTGCTATGCCTCCATGCTCTTGGATCCGCCTTCCTCCCTCCTTCGCCTTCAAGATGCCGCCCAGTGGGTCTCTGGAGCTCTGGCTGCAGCATGCTGACTGCAGCACCCTTGCGACCGGAGCGGAGGTCAAGGTCGTTGCTCCGGGCAAGGTCTTCATGACTCGGGGCTGGGGCGAGATCGCCCGGGTCTGCCGGACAGGGGGTGCCCTCGTAATTCATCTTGAATACAATGGCGCCTCCTTGTTGTTCTTCAAGGTCTTCGACACGGAAGGACGCCGACTGGAGTGCTGCCCCAAGGAAGGCGGCTGGGGCATCGGAGTGGCGAGGACCAGGCCTACCAACCGCTTCCCAAGCAGCTCCTCAGGCAGCAGCGGAGGAGCTGCTGAATCCAATGACTCCCCCGAGCTTCACGTGACTCCGGAGACGAGCGACGACAGCTACGAGCCCCCGAGCTCGCGCTGCGCGCGGAGTAGGGCAGCTTCATCTAGCCGCTGACGCCACTGATCTGGATGGGGTTTGCGCCGGCGCCTGGTGGCCCACTGTTGATGATGGCGTCTCCTGCGGAGGTGCGCGTAGTTCATGTTCCTTAGGATTAGCACCTTTTGTTCCATGCGAGGAATCGAAGTAGCACCCCACGGGGGTATGTAAGGCGTCTGCCATGCTTTTTGTGAATATTATCCTTATTATGAATTGATGCGAGATGCTTGTCCTATGCGGCTCGGCTCCCCCTTTGTATCCTCATGAGGGGTTGGTGTTCTACGCTGACAGGTCCCGGTCCCCAGGCAGGCTTCAACCGTCGCTGGTATGCCAGGTCGCGATGCCGTTGTCAAGGCTAGGAGGTGAGCGGCCCAAGGTCGAGTAAGAGCCCCCGAGGCGCGATGCTCAGGAGGTCCCCTTTAGCACTCAAGCAGCCTCCGCTGGGCGAGAAAGGAAGGTAGCGTCGCCGTGACAGAGCCGCACTGGGAGAGGGTTTGATGTTGTGTCGATCTAGCTTCTACAGAGGCGTGACTTATCTCGTGGGCTTGGAGTTGTTATCCGGCGAGGCGCCTGGCCCGCGCACCGGCAGTTGGGGTGTCGCTTGGTTGGGTACATGTGAGCTTCTCCCCTCTTCCCTGCACTTTCCTTTATGCTCTACGTCCTCAGGTCCCGGCCCTCGAGCGAGCTCAGCCGCCGCTAGTATGAAAGGTCGCGATGTCGTGGGTCAAGGCCAGGGGGTGAGGGCTGGAGAGCCAGTAAGAGCCCATGAGTCACGATGCTCAGGTGCCCCCCTTTTAATGCGCGAGCGGATTGTACGGGAGAGTGGGAGAGGGAGCTCACGATGCCCACCGTGCTATTCCTTAGGAGGATCCTGTACATTGACACAAGGAAAACAAGGACTGCCACTACGGTTGTCAGCCATCCATTGGTTGCTCTGAGGGAGTAATCGAGGCACTGAGGGCCTGGTGAGGTAGCGCTATGCGGGGCTGCCACAGCCAGAGCTCGACCACTCAGATTTGTCGACGCTGCAGGGACGGACCCATGCGCAAGCGCCGTGCAAGAGCGAGCGGCTCCAAAGGTAGGTGTCAATCGAGCAGGCGATTATCTCAAGCAGGTTAAGCATGAAGAAGCAAATCAACTTGGATAGATGCAGAGAAGGTCAAACGCCACTGGGTCAAGCCCGAGCGGCTTGGGGATGATGCAGCCCGAGGGGCGCCCCCAACAAGGTAAGTTGAAGACATAAGAAAAACGGATACATGCCACAGGGACAGACCCACGCGACCTAGGAATGGTGTAGCCCTGAGGGCGCTCCCAGCTGAAACGAAACTTGAAAGAAGTCACCTGATACCATTGTAGAGCGAGTGTCGGAGTAGTTGACGGTGCGCGGTGAAGAAGCCAATCCTCACAAGCCCGAGGAGCTCCGAGCCTCGGGAGGCTTGGGAGGTCCGGGCGGCTCGGTGAGGTCCATCTCCATTTCCTCCAGGAGCACGCGATGCTTGGCCATCTGAACTTCCAGAATGCTCCTCATCAGGCGCTGTTGGGCTGCAGCCGTGTTTGGCAGACCGAAGGGCATGCGAACGTAGCTGTGCGGTGGGCCCGCGCAATGCCCCATGCGCGAAGGCTAGAAGAGCTCCTAAGACACGACTCGATTGAGCCCTAGGTAGTCGATGCAGACGCGCAGCCCGCCATCCTCGCCTGGATGGGGACCTACACCGGGCAGGCGGCGGTTGCCGCACATGACTCTTGATTCCTGCAACTCCTCAGCGACCTTGGTGATGAACTCCTGAGGGTTGGGCCCTCCATGCCTCACGCCTTCCCAGGGAAGCGTGCCGCGAAGCACGCCTCTAAGTGGTGCCTAAGCACCTCCCTTGTGACCTTGGCAAAGTCAGTGGCTCCCCAAGAGAGAGCCCCCGAGCTTTGCCCGAGGAGGGCGTTGGGCGCGCCTCCCTATGCGACAAAGGGTGGCGCCCCTTGGATGGGCGCATGTCCGGATGGGGCGCCTCCGAAGGTGCCTGCCTACTGAGGCCTTGGGCCAGGTGACGTCTTCTTCTTCTTGGGATCTGCTTGAGAAAGGTTTCCACTCTTGTTGTCTGGGTCCTTGATTGACGCGGCTTGGAAGGCACGCTCGAGAGAGCACACCGCATCCTTCTCTTCACAGGGAACCATGATGACTCCGCCACTTCCTAGCATCTTGAGGACATTGTAACCATGGTGAGTCACTACCATGAACTTGGCCAGGGCTGGATACCCGAGGATGGCATTGTATGGCAGACGAAAGTGAGCGACGTCAAAGTCAATGAGCTCGGTACAGTAGTTCTTGCACTGTCCAAAGGTGACAGGGAGGCAGACCTGCCCTATCGGGACAGTGGAACCATGAGTGACTCCTGAGAAAGGCTTGGTTGGTTGAAGCTGATCATATGGCACTTGAAGATTGTTGAACGTCTCGACGGACAGGACGTTGAGCCCTGCTCCGCCGTCGATTAGGGTCCTAGTAACTTGCACATTGCTGATGACTGGGGAGCAGAGCATCGGGAGGACACCGGCCGTTGCCGTGCACTTGAGTTGATCCGCTGAGCTGAGCGTGATGGCGCACGCAGACCACCTGAGAGGGCGCGTGGCCTCAAGCTTGGGAAGGACTACATTCACCTCGTGAGCAAACTGCTTGAAGATGCGCTGAGAGGCTGGGGCCTGAGCGCCGCCCAAGATGCAAGCGATTGCACGCGGCTCCTGGAAGCCCCCAGCCCCCTCGTCCTGATGATGGTCGTCATTCCTTCTTGGTGGTGGTAGCAGAGGAGGAAGCCCTCTGTTGCCTTGCGGGCGATCCTCACGAGGCTGATCCCTCCAAGCCCCCTCATGAGGTTGGTCCTGCCAGCGGTCCTCGCGAGGCCGGTCATGCCACCCTTGGCGAGGGTGACGGTCGTCCCATCGTCCTCCACCTCTTGCTCTGCCTCGGCCGTAGCCCCGATCGTTACGCTCGGGGCGTCGACCGACACGGCCTTCTCGCACGGCCCTGAGCTCTTGGCATTCATTGGTGTTGTGGGTGTGGAGGTCGTGGTACACACAGTACGGGCTGCCCTTGCATGACTCCGGCTGGTCCCTGCCGCGCTTCAATTCCGGCTCTGCTACGAGCATGGCTGCTCCCTTGCGCTTCACATCCTTGGCCTTGGCTTTCTTCTCTTCTGGATCTGCCGCCGGGAGCTCGAGAAGGGAGAGGCGTCCCTCCTCGGTCCTCGCGCACTTGGTCGCCAGGTTGAACAGCTCTAGGGACGTACACAGATCTTCATGGATCGCCAGTTCCTCCTTCATCTTGACGTCGCGGACGCCATCAGAGAATGCCGAGATGATGGCCTCCTCGGTTACCCTGGGAATCTTGAGGCGAGCGTTGTTGAAGCGCTGGATGTATTTCTGCAAGGTCTCGCCGGACTGTTGCTTGATGCGCGCAGGTCACCCACGGTCGGCGGACGATCGCGAGTGCCCTGGAAGTTGGTGATGAAGCGAGTGCGCATCTCATCCCAGGAGGAGATCGTGCCAGGAGGCAGGTTCAGGAGCCAGGTGCGGGCGCCGTCCTTGAGCGCCATGGGAAACCAGTTCGCCATGACCTTTTCGTCCCTGTTGGCGGCTTCAATGCCCAGCTCGTAGAGCTGTGGGAACTCGGTAGGGTCGGTAGTGCCGTCGTAGCGAGGAGGCAAGTCAAGTTTGAACTTGCCCGGCCAAGCGGCACTGTGTAGCTCGGTGGTGAAGGCGCGACAGCTTGTGGTGGCCACCGTAGCTCTCTGCTGGTGTGGGGCTTGCTCCTGGGGATTCCCACGCGCCGCTGCTTGGAGCAGCACGGGGTCTTGACGTGCTGGCGCAGGGATGCGGTCGTGGCGCACCGATGCTGGGAGCACGCGAGCACCTTCTTGGGGACGAGGGATTTCTTGGCAGCTCCTTTCTTGTTGCGCGGGCGCCGGATGCGGTGGATCTTGTCCTGGGGCCGCGCGCCTTGGAGCTAGGGCGCCTTCTTGGGGAGGAGGTGGCGGAGGCACCTCCTGATCCGCGCCTCCTGCGCAGGTCAGAGGGCGAGGCAGTGAGAGGGACGGTGCAGGGGAGCCCCCTGCGGCGTTGACGAGCTCAGTGATGCAAGCGAGCCACTCCTCGTAGAGGTCGTCGACGGGATGGTAGTGCAGGAGCTTACGCGCCAGGAGCAACGTGGCGTGCGCGTCCATGGGGGCGCGACGGGCGTGGGACGACGAACTAGCTGGAGTCAGCGACGGGGTGGTGGTGCGGCCTTACCGCCGCACCGAAGGATGCAACGACGAGGCCTGCTGCTTGTTTCCCGTCGGGCCGGTGGCGGCGTTGGCGGCAGGCGACAGGGAACGACGGGGGCACCCACCGACGGGAGCCGTCTAGGCGACGCGGGCGGCAAGAGCAGCCCGACGCTCGGCGCGAGCCCGGCGAGCGTCAGCCATGGACACGACGGAAGATCGAACATGAAACAGCGGAAGAAAGATTCTGACGCACCCCTACCTAGCGCGCCAAATGTTGGATGTGGGGTTCCGGCAGACCCTCAAGGTTCAAACTCTGGGGTGCGCACAAAGATCTTCCCCCTACCGGTCCACGTTCGATCGCCTCGTGAGAATCTAAGCTAAACGATGAACAACACAAGGGACACAAGATTTATACTAGTTCGGGCCACCGTTGTGGTGTAATACCCTACTCCAGTGTGTGGTGTGGTGGATTGCCTCTGGGGCTGATGATGAACAGTACAAATGGGGAACAGCCTCGCAAGAGGTGTTCTTGAGAAGGTGCGATGAACTGCTTGAGTGAGTTCGATCGCCTCTTGGTCTAATGAGTACTCTATCCGTCCCCCTCCACTTTGTGGTGGCTAGTCCTATTTATAGAGCCCTGGTCCTCTTCCCAAATATTGAGCGGGAAGGGCACCAACAACGGCCATTTTGAAGGGGAACATCTAGTACAAGTTATCCTAACTAAAGTTGGTCTTCGGCTGCCAAAGGCACTGGCGGTGACGCCATCTTGGGCTCCACGGTGACCTCCATCCTGCCGCTCTGCTGGTCTAGGTCTCGTTGCACTGAAATGGCAACCTTTGCCTGATGCCTCGGTACTCCACGCCTGTGCTTGCCCCCTTTGCACCAAAGAGGAAACAAGGACACTGCGCAGGCCGGCGCCCGCCTGACGCCCGCCTGGTCTCGATCGTCATGGCTTGCGTCACGAGCACCTCGTGAGGTACCCTGCCTTGATCTCTCCGCCTCCTCGCGAGCCTGCCTGGCGAGGCAGTTCCTGAGGAAGTCCCGTGTCGTCCGCCCCGCGAGGCTTGGCCCCTCGCGAGGGTCTTGAGTCTTGTGCTGATGAAGATGTGCCGTACTGGGCCACCAATTGAGCCACACCGCAGGCCGCAGGCAGGCAAGTCTGGGGACCCCCATTCCCAGAACACCGACAGGACCGATCGCTCATCTCGGTTTGACCGAAACATTATGAAGGGAAATAGAGAGATTACAATCCCATCTCGATGAGACCGAGATCCCTATCGGTGAGACCGAAAAGACTAGGGTTTCTGGCAGTGGCTATGTCATGAGAACTCGATGGCGCCGGATAGATAGTTTCGGTAAGGCCGAATTTGACTTTTGGTTTAGGACTGGAAGTGCATCTAGTGCCACTCCTAGTTGGTTTTGGAGTATTGGTGACAAACCTGGTTGAGGGACTAACGTGTTTGTGAGAATTGCAGGATAACACAGGTAGTAGTCCCTCATTGATTCAGTTTACCTACCGGAGATGACCCCTAAAAATGTGTGAAGACATTGAAGACAATGGTGGTCTGTGAAGCTAATCACGTTGAAGACTATGATAGGAGAAGACAATGTCTGAAGACTATGGAGCGCGAAGACTTAGCTGTTTCATTGTTTCTTTTCTTCTTTGTTGAGTCATAGGAACCACCGCACTGTTAAGTGGGGTCCAAGTGAACAAAGTCAGAATGACTGAAGTGATGCTCAACCAAATCCTATGTCTTCGAGCGAAGACAATGAGAGCAAATCTTATCCAGAGTCGGATGAGTCAGCTTTACTTATAGCCCAAGTCAAGCTGCCACGTGTGTTTGAAATTTGACCGTTGTGACACGTGTCAGTTCCTTAGTGACCCAGGATCATTTCAGAAAAATCAGGTCGGGTTTCCCAGTGGCTATAAATAGCCCACCCCCTACACCATAAATTGGTGGCTGCTCAGAGTTAGTACACGGCTTTTGTCGTTTTGAGAGCAACCCACCTCCAAAGCCTTTGAGAGAGAATCATTGCGAGGACAAAACCCAAACCACCCAGATCCCAAAGAGAGTTTGGCATCACTGAAGTCTTTCTGTCCGCGTGATCTGAAGACTTGTTACACTTGAGGACTATGAATCCTCCAGTCGGTTAGGCGTCACATTCTAAGCATCCAAGAGCCATTGTGGATTGCCGGTGAACGAAGTCTGTGAAGGTTTGGAAGTCTACCTTGAAGACTTACTAGAGTGATTGGGCGCGGACTAGGTGTCCTTAGCTCAAGGGGAATAAGGTGAAGACGCAATCTTCTGAGTTGAATATCAGCCTCCCTAACCAGATGTACAGTTGTCACAGCAACTGGAACTGGTCGAACAAATCCCTGTCCTCCTGAAGCTACTGGTTCTATCTCTCATTTCTCTCTACTTACAGTTTGTCTTCGTGAAGTCATTGCCTGGTTGCATTATCTGTTTGACTTCACTGTGTGACTACCTGATCTGATTGGCTTCATACTATCTTCGATCCTGATCCTTACTACCTAGATGTTAATAGTCTTCGTGCTTTCACTTCATTGAATACTTGACTATGGCCTGTCTAGTGTAGTCTACCTTCCGCTGCATTCGAATAGTGTTGTTTCTATTGTTTTTCTTTGAAACTCCCATGTTTTGAAGACTTTCATAAAAATCTCCTATTAACCCCCCTCTAGTCGATAACTAGCCCTTTCAATTGGTATCAGAGCAAGGTACTCCCTTGTTCTGTGTGATTCGGTTTAACCACCTAGAGTTTTAGTTATGTCGACTGCAGGGATAATCAAAGTCTTTGCTGCATGCCCCATCTTTGATGGCACTGAGTATCCCTACTGGAAGAATAGGATGCACATGCATCTTGAAGCCATTAATGTTGATCTATGGTATGTCATCAAGAACGGCGTTCCCAAGACTGGTGAAGGTGTCACCCCTGCTGATGTCAAGAAGTTCATTCAACTAGACTCTACAGCCAAGAACATCATCTCTGGTCATCTGACCAAAGGACAATATGGTCGTGCGAGTGCTCTGGAAACGTCAAAGCTAGTCTGGAACTGGCTCTCCAAGGTCAATGAAGGCGTCTCCACTCAGCGAGATCAACGGATCAGTACTCTCAGCAACCTCTTCAACCGCTTCAAGAGACACGACAACGAGAATGTCCAGCTCACGTTTGATCGCCTCACTGATATCACAAATGAGCTCCTAGCACTCGGTGCCACTGAGATCACGAAGCATGAGATAGCGAAGACACTACTGAGATCTCTTGACAGCTCATTTGACACCTTAGCCCTGATGATACAAGAACGCCCTGATTTCAAGTCTCTTGATCCATTTGACATACTTGAGAGGCTCAACACACATGAGTACTAGCTATCTAAGAAACGAGATATCTATGGCCCCAACCATGGCCGAACTCGCGCTTTGAAGGCAAAGGCTGCTGCTTCCTCATCTAAAGAAGAATCTAACTGCAGCTCTGGTGATCCTGAAGACATTGGAAAGGAGCTTGCTATGCTTGTGAAGAAGTTCCAGAAATTCACCAAGAAGAAAGGCTTCCGAAAGTCTTCACGATCCAGCTCAAGGAATTATGGAGCTTCTGCCTATGACCACAAGAAGAGAACCTGTCACAAGTGCAAGAAACCTGGTCACTACATCTCTGAGTGTCCACAGTGGGACAATGAGAAGAAGAAGAAGAAGAGCAAAGAATATGATTCTTATGACAAGAAGAAGAAGAAATCCTCAAAGTCTTCTTCCAAGTCTTCATCACACAAGAAGAGCTCATCTAGCAAGGCCCGTGCTTTTGTTGGCAAGGAAATGGATTCAGAGGAGGAGTCAGCTTCTGAGGAGGCGGAGGTGGAGTCTGAGGGGGAGTCTGACTCTGGTGTTGTGAGTCTAGCTCTAGCTATAGCTTATGTCGCCAAGTCCATCTTCAACACCAAAGACAATGGCTCCGTCACCGAAGCTGATGATAATGACAAGGACGACTCTCCTCCCACCTACTGCTTCATGGCACGTGGTGCCAAGGCTATGACACCTCATACTTCAGAATGGATTATGGACAGTGGATGCACTAATCACATGACTGGCGATCGAAGTCTTCTGATGGATTCAACGCTACGTCCATCAGACAAAAGTCACATCACATTTGCTGACACTGGTAAAAGCAAGGTATTGCGTCTAGGTAGAGTTGCAATATCAAGGGATCAGCACATGGATAAAGTGATGCTTGTTGAATCCCTTGGTTTCAACTTAATGTCTGTCTCAATGCTTTGTGACTTAAACATGATTGTGCTATTTGGAAAATATCGATGCCTTGTGCTAATGGAATCTGACAAGTCTCTTGTCTTTGAAGGATATCGGAAAGATGATCTATATATGGTAGATTTCTCAGCAGGACCACAGATGGCCGTATGTCTTCTAGCAAAAGCTTCAGAGTGCTGGCTTTGGCATCGAAGGCTAGGGCATGCTGGCATGAGGAACTTGCACACTCTCGCGAAGAAGAAGCATGTCGTGGGTATCGAAGGTGTCAAGTTCAAGAAGGATCATCTATGTGGTGCCTGCGAAGCTGGAAAGATGACCAGGGCCAAGCATCCCTCAAAAACAATCATGACTACATCTCAACCTTTCGAGCTGCTTCACATGGACCTATTCAGCCCTACTCACTACTCTACTCCGAATGCTACTGCTTGTCTCGACTTCGTCATTGTTGATGATTACTCTCGATATACTTGGGTGCATATAATCCTATACAAGACTAAAGTGCAGGATGTCTTCAGACGCTTCGCTAGTCGTGCCATGACGAACTATGGCATCAAGATCAAGCACATCAGAAGCGACAATGGCACTGAGTTCAAGAACACCGGCCTCGAGCTGTATCTAGATACCCTGGGTATCACTCATGAGTTCTTTGCTCCCTATACACCTCAGCAGAATGGCATCGCAGAGTGCAAGAACATAACCCTCATTGAGATGGCTCGAACGATGCTTGATGAGTACAAGACTCCACGGAAGTTCTGGCCTGAAGCCATTGATACTACATGTCACGTCATCAACCGTGTTTATCTTCACAAGCTTCTGAAGAAGACATCCTATGAGCTCCTAACTGGTAAGAAGCCAAATGTTAGCTACTTCAGAGTATTTGGTGCTAAGTGGTGGATCAAGGATCCACATCACACTTCAACATTTGCACCAAAAGCACATGACGGTTTTATGCTTGGTTACGGAAAGGATTCACACTCCTACAGAGTCTTCAACCTCTTTCACTATAAAGTGGTTGAAACTGTAGATGTGCGGTTCGATGAGACTAACGGCTTGCAAAGAGAGCACCTACCAAATGTGCTAGATGAAGTACCTCCATGTGAATCTATCAAGCAAATCGGAATTGGAGATATCATACCTTCTGAGAATCAAACTGAAGAGGAGCTTATCATTTCTACACCTAATCAATCTGAAGACAATGCTTAGCCTGAAGACAATTCCCCAAATGATGACATTGATCAGCAAGAGCAAAATCTTCGTCCTGTTCATCCTCGTGTTGCAAATGAAGTTCAGATTGAGAAGATAATTGACAGCTTGAATGCACTAGGTCCACTCACTCATTCAAAAGCAACTCAAAGAGCAACTCAGCTAACCAATTTCTGTGGGCATTTTGCATTCGTCTCAATCTCTGAACCCAGGAAAGTTGATGAAGCCTTCATGGAACCTGAATGGATTCAAGCTATGCAAGAAGAGCTTCAACAGTTCGAGCTGAATAATGTGTGGGAATTGGTCAAGCGTCCTGATCCTCGGAAGCACAATATCATTGGCACCAAATGGATATATCGCAACAAGCAAGATGAGCATGGTCAAGTGGTCAGAAACAAAGCTCGTCTCGTTGCACAATGTTACACTCAAGTGGAAGGAATTGACTTCGATGAAACATTTGCTCTGGTGGCAAGGCTTGAAGCCATTTGCATACTACTAGCCTATGCAAATCATCACAACATCCTTTTGTATCAAATGGATGTGAAGAGTGCTTTTCTCAATGGAAAGATAGAAGAAGAAGTATATGTCGCACAACCTCCTAGCTTTGAAGATCCAAAACATCCTGATATGGTATACAAGCTCAACAAGGCACTGTATGGCCTCAAACAAGCCCCTCGTGCTTGGTATGATATGCTTAAAGACTTCCTGAAGAGCAAAGGCTTCAAACCTGGTTCACTAGATCCTACACTCTTCACGAAGACATATGATGGTGAACTGTTTGTGTGCCAAATCTATGTGGATGACATTATCTTCGGCTGCACCAACAAGAAATACAGTGATGAGTTTGGTCACATGATGCAAGAGCAATATCAGATGTCCATGATGGGCGAGCTGAAGTTCTTTCTGGGTCTCCAAATCCGTCAGCAATGCAACATCATCTTCATATCTCAAGAAAAATACCTCAAGGATTGTCTGAAGAAGTTTGGCATGCAAGACTGCAAAGGATACACGACGCCAATGCAAACCAAAAGTCACCTGGGTCCCGATGACAATGGTAAAGAGTTCGTTCAAAAGGTATATCGCTCCATGATTGGTTCTTTGCTTTACTTATGTGCATCTAGGCCCGATATAATGCTTAGTGTTTGCATGTGTGCCCGATTCCAAGCGGCACCAAAGGAATCACATCACTTAGCTATGAAGCGAATTCTTCGATATTTGGCTTACACCCCAACACTAGGATTATGGTATCCAAAGGGCTTAGAGTTTGATCTAGTTGGATTCTCAGATGCTAATTATGCTGGTGACAAGGTTGATCGCAAGTCCACATCAGGCACATGTCACTTTCTGGGACGATCACTTGTCTATTGGTCTTCAAAGAAGCAAAACTGTGTATCTCTCTCCACAGTTGAATCCGAATACATTGCTGCGGGATCTTACTGTGCTCAGCTTCTTTGGATGAAGCAAACTCTCAAGGACTATGGTATACACCTGAAGAATGTGCCACTCTATTGCGACAATGAGAGTGCCATCAAGATTGCCAACAACCCAGTTCAGCTCTCGAAGACAAAGCACATTGAGATTCGTCATCACTTTCTCAGAGATCATGTTATGAAGGAAGATATTGATATCATTCACGTCAACACTGAAGAGCAATTGGCTGATATCTTTACAAAGCCCTTGGATGAGAAAAGGTTTTGCAAGTTGCGGTGTGAGATAAATATCTTAGAATCCTCAAATGTCCTGTGAACTGGACACACATCCTAACACTTATGCATTTTGATGAATTAGATGTGCAACACACAAAGTAACGTATATCTTCAATCAATGAAGCATACACTCTAAGTGTGAATACATTAATGCGGAATTTGACTTTAGAGCGCCACGATAATTGTGCGCCGTGTCTGGTTCTAATACTTCCTATACGGTGGGTAACGCCACCACCAAACTTTTGTTTGAAGTGTTTCCCTTGGCGTTATAATTGCGAAGGTTTCATATTAACTTATCTTCATCGTGTTGATTTGGTTTTATGCTAGGTATATACATAATTGTGTTATGTCCTCCACAACATTCACTTATAGCTATGGTTTTGTTCTGAATCTTTTGATCTAAGTGAATGTGATCGGACCCTAACCTCTGTATGCTTCTACCTCAACTCTATCTGTCCAAATCATATGCATTCTGTTGAAAACTGTTGATTGTCTTCACTGAACCTTGTCAGCTGAAGTCAATCCGACAAACATGTATGTCTGTTTTTAATGCCATATCCTTCTTTCCTGAAAGCCAGAGAATTCGGAACGACCACCCCGATAGTCCAGGCATGCGTGGGAACATGGAACAACTTCCAAGGTGTTGCATGCTTTCCACGTGCCCTTCAGATGTGAACCGCCAGGGGCACCTGCGTAATTGCGCTGTGCAGTCTCTTTCCTTATAAATACCCATCACATCTCGGTCAAAAATTCTTCTTCCACCTTGACACCTCTCGGAAACCCTAGCGCCTCCGCTAGCTCTCGACGATGCCAGCGACGAAGCGCTTAACTGCCGCAACTTCTTCGATGCCGTCCTCATGCCGACCGTGGACCTTGTCCTCTCCACCGTCGCCGTAGGTGTCCTTCGTCGCCAAGTTAGGGCATGGAAGATCGAACTGCTCGGCCTCCAACTTCGCTCCGTCTAGCAGTTCTTCGTGGGGTAATTAAAATTCACTTTTTACCGTCTTTTTGATCTAATAGATTCATCCTTCTTTACCAAAAGTGGTTTCTAGATCTCCAAAGTTGAATCTATCTCGTTCTGCATCTCATACTCTGCCTAGTCTATTCACTTATGCTTATTTACAAGTTAGATTCCTCACTTGTACTTATTCTTGGATTCGTACAAATCTAGAACCAACTCACATCAAATAAGTGATTGTCTTTGCTTTATGAGGTCAATGTCTTCAAACTGATTTACCTTCAAAATCTTCTGAGAATGCATATGACCTCTTCCCCTTCCCCCGCACCTCTAATGCTGTCACAGGTACATGTCCGTGGGAGAATCCCTTGGTTCTCATAGTCTGCATTCGTTTGCAGAATTCTTATAGAATCACATCAATTCTCCTGAAGCCAGCTCTTGTCTGACCAGCCGTCGGAAGCCTTTGCAAGTACTGAAGCCTTTCAGATTAAACTTCATGGCCACTGAAAAGTCAGCAAGAAAGGGTGGCAGACAGCACCGTGGGAACACCTCCAAGGATTTGCCTCCAGAATTGCATGAGCTGTACAAGACAGACCCAGAGGAAACCTATACAGGTCGCAAGAATCGGATCCAGTGGATTCGAAGATATTGGGTAGAAGAATGGTTCAAGTACCATTTCGTCACAGAAGAGTATGCAGAGAAGAATGCCATCAAAGGACCCTGGGGAGATATTGTATACAAAAATCTTCAACCCCAGTCCCATTCTAAAGCCATTCAACGAGAATTCTATCCATGCATGATTCGCCGACCGCAGCCAGAGAACGCTGACCCTTCTTCTCTGCTGTGGTGCTGTGAAGACCATCTGTTCAAACGCAACTACCAGTTCACCAAAGACTCTGCTGCGAAGAACAAGAAGGCATTAGGACTTGACTTCAACCCTGGTCCTTCTTCACCTCGGGATGATGGCACCCGTGAAGCCAATGAGAACCAGATTGGCCCCTTCTACAACCTTGCTGGACTCATCACACACATTGTTGTCCAAGGTGCTAATGTGGATCATTCTGATGATGATGCTGATTCTGATGCACCTGCTCCTCCTCCTCAGCCACTGAAGCAAAGAAAGCTAAGGCTTCAAAACCAACTGCTGCACTAGAAGCTTCTCGAGTGAAGCCATTGGCAACTGCCCCTCCTGCTCCCAGTAACACGTCTGAAGATCTCTCTCGCATCTCCAAGAAGTGCGAGATGCCTCAGAAGAGAACTGCTCAGAAATCCAGTCAAGCACTGACACCAGCTGCCGTTCTAAGGAATGAATCTGAAGCTATTGATCTGTCGTCAGATGACGAGTTCAGTGAGGATGCTCTTGAGCAGCTGATAAAGAGCAAGCAAGAGGCGGAGATCTTCAATGATCTTCCCCTCTTCGATGTGAACATTTTGGACAATTTCATCGATGAATGGTTTGACAATCAAGATCTCAGTTTTGATGATCTTCAGCTCCCCATTGGCATCAGCGTTGCTTTGCAAGGCGCAATTGCTCCTGAGCTGGCTCTGGCTCAGCGAATTGTTGAATTGAAGCACAAGGTTGACTTTGAGAAAGAGCAGTTCAAGAAGCATGTGGCCAAGCTTAGTGTGGCCGATGTTCAGAAATTCAAGCTGATGCTGAATGACCTCAAGGAAGCGTTTCGCAAGAAGCGAGAAGAAGCCAAAGGTTCAAGAGAGCGCATGAAGAATCTTGCTGCCAAGTGTGTTCAAGCTTACAATGAAGCTGAAAAGCGCAAGGCTCTTGGGCGTCCAGGCATTGACCCCAAGATGGCTGCCAAGAAGAAGTCTGTTGTGGCCCCAACTGAAGCTCCACGGCGGGAAGAACCTCACATTGTCTTCCCTGCCAGCATGACAGGCTCGAAGCCTAAGGTCCCCAGAGCAGCTTCAGGACAGAAGAAAACCAGGGCAGCTGAAGCCGAAGCCAGAAAGCATAAAACCAAGAACACCACTGATGATGCACCAGCCCCCAAGAAGAGAGATCGGGCTGCTCCCAAAGAGCCCCTCGTTGTCGAACCCATTGCTTTTGCTCATCCTGACCCTGCAAGTCAAGAACGCCAGTTGATCGTTCATGAGTCTGCTTCCACAGAGGCTCCTGAAGCTGAACAAGATCCAGCCGTTGACCCCATCATGGCTAAAGACATTGGTCCCCAAGACAATGTAGAAGATGATGAAGTCCTTCCTTAGATTGAGTGCCCAACGGTATCATCGCCTGTTCTCATGAACATCGAGCTCATCAGTATTGGTCGTCCTTTGACGCCAATCTCTCAAGATGCCTCGTGGGCTGATCGCCCCCAACCAGCAACCCCAGTTCAAGACTCACCAAGTACACCCCATCCTTCACCAATGCAAGGTCCCAGTCCAATTGTCAATGACGACAATTACATGGAGACCACACCATCACCGAAAGCGTCGCCCGTGTTTCAACGGCTTCGCAAAGGCCAGAGGCCATTGGTTTCCATGACAACCATCACAGAAGAGGATTCACATCAGTCCAGCTCAGTGGCACGTCAAGTGTTCCCTCAAGACAATCCTTCTGTGACAGTTCCAGTGTCCGAAGCTAATGCTTCTGAAGAGATTCCGGCTGCAGCAGCCGATGAAAGACAAGAAGAAATCGTGTTGCTACACCCCCACCAACCAAGAAGGAGATATTCTCAAGGAGAATGTGTCTGTACCCGACCCTCCAGCTACTCAAGTGGAGATTGAGAATACCGAGGCGGCCACCAACAATGCCATCGAAGCCAATGTCGGTATCATGACTGAAGCTAATGTGGCGCCACAAGTCAACATTGTGAATGAAGCCAATGCTGCACCTGCAACCAATGTGCAGCCTGACGCCTCTGCTAATGCCTCTGCTCCTATACCGCCACCAAGGCCACACACTATTGAGCATGCATTCTATCAAGGCGAACTTGTTCCTGTCAGATGGCCTATTCTGATTCCTCCGCCTGCTCCTGGTCCCCAGTTTGATTATCATGTGGAGCACATGCCTCAGGTTCAGAAGCCAAAGCCAAGGTTGCCAAGGTTTCCAGGTACTGCATCTGCACCAGGATCATTCAATGTAAATGGCTTCATTGCACACAACACTGATACGTCTCCAACGTATCTATAATTTTTGATTGCTCCATGCTACTTTATCTACTGTTTTGGACTATATTGGGCTTTATTTTCCACTTTTATATTATTTTTGGGACTAACCTATTAACCGGAGGCCCAGCCCAGATTTGTTGTTTTATGCCTATTTCAGTGTTTCAAGGAAAAGGAATATCAGACGAAGTCAAAACGGAACGAAATCAACTGGAGAAGTTAATTTTGGAAGGAAAACCAACCTGATGGACTTGGAGTGCACGTCAGGGGAGTCCTGGGCTGCCCACGAGGGTGGGGGTGTGCCCCCTGGGCATGCCCCCTGCCTCATGAGCACCCCGGAGGTCCACCAACGTACCCCTTGCACCCATATATACCTACGTACCCTAAAACTTCTAGAATAGAAGATCGATCAGGAGTTCCGCCGCCGCAAGCCTCTGTAGCCACCAAAAACCAATCGGGACCCTTTTCCGGCACCCTGCCGGAGGGGGATCCCATCACCGGAGGCCATCTTCATCATCCCGGTGCTATCCATGACGAGGAGGGAGTAGTTCACCCTCGGGGCTGAGGGTATGTACTAGTAGCTTTGTGTTTGATCTCTCTCTCTCTCTCTCTCGTGTTCTCTCTCGTGTTCCTCTATGGCACGATCTTGATGTATCCCGAGCTTTGCTATTGTAGTTGGATCTTATGATGTTTTTCCCCCTCTACTCTCTTGTGATGAATTGAGTTTCCCCTTTGAAGTTATCTTATCGGATTGAGTCTTTTATGAGAACACTTTATGTATGTCTTGCCGTGATTATCTGTGGTGACAATGGGATATCATGTGCCACTTGATGTATGTTTTGGTGATGAACTTGCAGGTTTTGTGACATTGGGAACCTATGCATAGGGGTTGGCACACGTTCTTGACTCTCCGGTAGTAGCTTTGGGGCACTCTTTGAAGTACTTTTATGTTGGTTGGATGAATCTGAGATTGTGTGATGCATATCGTATAATCATGCCCACGGATACTTGAGGTGACAATGGAGTATCTAGGTGACATTAGGGTTTTGGTTGATTTGTGCCTTAAGGTGTTATTCTAGTACGAACTCTTTTATAGATCGATCCAAAAGAATAACTTTGAGGTGGTTTCGTACCCTACCGTAATCTGTATGTTTGTTCTCCGCTATTAGTGGCTTTGGAGTGACTCTTTGTTGCATGTTGAGGGCTTGTTATATGATCTATCTATGTTATTATTGTTGAGAGAACTTGCACTAGTGAAAGTATGAACCCTAGGCCTGATTTCCTATCATTGCAATACCGTTTACGCTCACTTTTACCGCTCGCTACCTTTCTGTTTTTTTATTTCAGATTACAAATACCTTTATCTACTATTATTTTGCACTTGTATCACCATCTCTTCGCCGAACTAGTGCACCTATACAATTTGCCATTGTATTGGGTGTGTTGGGGACATAAGAGACTCTTTGTTATTTGGTTGCAGGGTTGTTTGAGAGAGACCATCTTCATCCTACGCCTCCTACGGATTGATAAACCTTAGGTCATCCACTTGAGGGAAATTTGCTACTATCCTACAAACCTGTGCACTTGTAGGCCCAACAACGTCTACAAGAAGAAGGTTGTGTAGTAGACATCAAGCTCTTTTTCTGGCACCGTTGTCGGGGAGGTTAGCGCTTGAACGTATATCTTTAGATCTTGCAATCGAATCTTTTTGTTTCTTGTTTTAGCACTAGTTTAGTTTATAAAAGAAAATTACAAAAAAATGGAGTTAAGTTTGTCATATACGCTTCACCTTTTTAATATCTTTGGTGAGTATGATGGAAAGGAAAATTGTGCTCAAGTACTAGAAGAAGAATTACATAGAATTCTTGGCATAAAATATGTGAAAGATGAGCATGATTGCAATGTTTTTAGTATGAATTCCCTGAATATCCATGATGCTAATGATATGCAAAGCCACAAGCTTGGGGAAGCTATGTTTGATGGAGATGATATTTTTTGTCCCCCAAGCTTTGATGAGCAAATTTACTATGATGAAAGCATGCCTCCTATCTATGATGATTATTGTGATGATATGTATGCTTTAAAGAATAATGATAACCATGAAACTTGTCATCTTGATCTTAATTTTCAATCATATGATAGTTATTTTGTAGAGTTTGCTCCCACTACTATTCATGAGAAGAATTTTGCTTATGTGGAGAATAGTAAATTTTCTATGCTTGTAGATCATGAAAAGAATGCTTTAGGTGCTGGTTATATTGTTGAATTAATTCATGATGCTACTGAAAATTATTATGAGGGAGGAACATATGCTTGTAGGAATTGCAATAATATCAAGTTTCCTCTCTATGTGCTTAAAATCTTGAAGTTATGCTTGTTTTACCTTCCTATGCAAGTTGATTCTTGTTCCCATAAGTTGTTTGCTCACAAAATCCCTATGCATAGGAAGTGGGTTAGACTTAAATGTGCTAGTCATATGCTTCATGATGCTCTCTTTATGTTTCAATTCTTATCTTTTATGTGAGCATCATTGCCATCATCATGCCTAACTAAAAAGGCATTAAAGAAAAACGCTTGTTGGGAGACAACCCAATATTTACCCTTACTGTTTTTGTGTGTCCACATGATTATGCTACTGTAGTAATCATGTTTTATAGCTTTTGTTTCCATAAAGTGCCAAGTAGAACCTTTGGGAAGACTTGGGTGAAGTTTATGTGATCTTGCTGTAAAAAACAGAATCTTTAGCGCTCACGAGATTAGCTGACATTTTTTACTCGAGAGTGCTTTTAGGTTGATTCTTTTTGCAGATGATTAATATACAAATTTCTCAGGTCCAGAAATTTATTTCATAATTTTTGGGGTTCCAGAAGTATACGTATGATACAGATTACTACAGACTGTTCTGTTTTTGACAGATTCTGTTTTCTATGTATTGTTTGCTTATTTTGATGAATCTATGAGTAGTATCGGAGAGTATGAACCAGAGATAAGTTGGAGTACAGTAGATATTACACCAGTATGAATTTAGAATGAGTTCATTACATTACCTAAGTGGTGGTTTTATTTTCTTATACTAACGGAGCTTACGAGTTTTGTGTTGAGTTTTGTGTGGTTGAAGTTTTCAAGTTTTGGGTAAGGATTCGATGGACTATGGAATAAGGAGTGGCAGGCGCCTAAGATTGGGGATTCCCCAGGCACCACAAGGTAATATTTGAGGATAACCAAGCAACTAAGCTTGGGGATGCCCCGGAAGGCATCCCCTCTTTCGTCTTCGTTCATCGGTAACTTTACTTGGAGCTATATTTTTCTTCGCCACATGATATGTGTTTTTCTTGGAGCGTCATTTTATTTTGTTAGTTTTTGATTCCTGATAGTTAGAATAATGTTTTGCATCTTTAGTTTCAATAAAAAAGTCAAGGATAGCCTTTGCCATGCTTATTTTGCTAGTATACATGTTGCTGTTTGAAAACAGAAAGTTTACCACTGTTGCAAAAATTCCCTAGAAAATTAAGAGAATGATATAATGTTGAATCTTTTCGCATATTAATCTCTGATAAATTTATGACAGTGGGAATTTTAGTTCATAATTTTTGGAGTCAGGGAAGTATTGATCCTCTTGCATTCTCTACAGACTATACTATTTTGGCAGATTGCTGTTATGTTTGCATTGTTTGCATATGTTTGCTTGTTTAATGATTCTATTTGAGGATAGGAGTATTAAATATACAGAGGCATTTAGTATTCAATGTTGAATAATAATGTTAGTGATTTGTTACAATATAAGATGGTATGGTTTTTCATTGGTTTATACTAACCTATCTCACAAGTTCTTGTTGAGTTTGTTGTGAACGAAGCTTTTGATAAGAAATAGAGAAACCATGAGATGAGAGGAATTAAGGAGACACAAAGGCTCAAGCTTGGGGATGCCCAAGGCACCCCAAGATAATATTTCAAGAAGTCTCAAGCATCTAATCTTGGGGATGCCCCGGTAGGCATCCCACCTTTCTTCTTCAACAACTATCGATTAGTATCGGTTGAGTCTAAGTTTTTGCTTCTTCACATAAGTTGTTCTATCCTTGCAATGTAGTTTTCTTTAGCTTTGCTTGCTGTTTGAATAAAGTATCAAGATCTGAAATTCTTTAATGAGAGAGAGTCTTCACATAGTTGCACAATTATTCGACTACTCATTGATCTTCACTTATATCTTTCGGAGTAGTTTTTGTTATTGCTCATAGTGCTTCACTTATATCTTTTGAGCGTGATGATTTTTGCTCTAGTACTTCACTTAGATCTTTTAAGAGCACAATGGTGGTTTTATTTTGAAGAAATAGATGAACTCTCATGCTTCACTTAGATTATTTTGAGAGTCTTAAATAGCATGGTAATTTGCTTAATGTTAATATACTTGGTATTCAAGATATGTGAAATTTTCTTTTGAGTGCGTTGAATACTAAGATGAGTTTGATGCTTGATAATTGTTTTGAGATATGGAGGTGATAATATCAAAGCAATGCTAGTTGGGGTGATTATGAATTTAAAGAATGCTTGTGTTGAAGTTTGTGATTCCCGTAGCATGCACGTATGGTGAACCGCTTTGTGATGAAGTCGGAGCACAATTTTATTTATTGATTGTCTTCCTTAGGAGTGGCAGTCGGGGACGAGCGATGGTCTTTTCTTACCAATCTATCCCCCTAGGAGTATGCGTTTAGTGCTTTGGTTTTTGATGACTTCTAAATTTTTGCAATAAGTGCATAAGTTCTTTTGATTAATGTTGAGTCCATGGATTATACGCACTCTCACCCTTCCACCATTGCTAGCCTCTCTAATACCACACACTTTTCGCCGGTATCATACACCCACCATATACTTTCCTCAAAACAGCCACCATACCTACCTATCATGGCATTTCCATAGCCATTCTGAGGTATATAACCATGCAACTTTCCACCGTTCCATTTATTATGACATGCTCCATCATTGTCATATTGCTTTTTGCATGAACATGTAGTTGACATTGTATTTGTGGCAAGGCCACCTTCATAATTTTCATACATGTCACTCATGATTCATTGCATATCCCGGTACACCGCCGGAGGCATTCATATATAGTCATATTTTGTTCTAAGTATCGAGTTGTAATTGTTGAGTTGTAAGAAAAAAATAAAAGTGTGATGATCATCATTATTAGAGCATTGTCCCAGGGAGGAAAGGATGACGGAGACTATGATTCCCCCATAAGTCGGAATGAGACTCCGGACGAAAAAAAAGAGTGGCCATAAAAAAAGAAGAGAAAAGGCCCAAATAAAAAAAAGAGAGAAAAAGAGAGAAGGGACAATGCTACTATCCTTTTCCACACTTGTGCTTCAAAGTAGCACCATGATCTTCATGATAGAGAGTCTCATATGTTGTCACTTTCATATACTAGTGGGAATTTTTCATTATAGAACTTGGCTTGTATATTCCAATGATGGGCTTCCTCAAAAGTGCCCTAGGTCTTCGTGAGCAAGCGAGTTGGATGCACACCCACTTAGTTTATTTTGTTGAGCTTTCATATACTTATAGCTCTAGTGCATCCGTTGCATGGCAATCCCTACTCACTCACATCGATATCTATTGATGGGCATATCCATAGCCCATTGATACTCCTAGTTGATGTGAGACTATCTTCTCCTTTTTTTTTCTCCACAACCACCATTCTATTCCACCTATAGTGCTATGTCCATGGCTCACGCTCATGTATTGCGTGAAAATTGAAAAAGTTTGAGATTACTAAAGTATGAAACAATTGCTTGGCTCGTCATCTGGGTTGTGCATGATTAAATACTTTGTGTGATAAAGATAGAGCATAGCCAGACTATATGATTTTGTAGGGATAACTTTCTTTAACCATGCTATTTTGAGAAGACATGATTGCTTTGATTAGTATGTTTGAAGTATTATTATTTTTATGTCAATATGAACTTTTGTCTTGAATCTTTCGGATCTGAATATTCATACCACAAT
This sequence comes from Triticum aestivum, assembly GCF_018294505.1. Taxonomy (NCBI): domain Eukaryota; kingdom Viridiplantae; phylum Streptophyta; class Magnoliopsida; order Poales; family Poaceae; genus Triticum; species Triticum aestivum. The sequence goes on along the minus strand of NC_057804.1, from coordinate 543,995,272 downwards.
TAAGAAGATTTACATTGAAATTATGCCAAAGTATCACTCCACATCAAAAATTATTTTTTATCATTTACCTACTCGAGGACGAGCAGGAATTAAGCTTGGGGATGATTGATACGTCTCCAACGTATCTATAATTTTTGATTGCTCCATGCTACTTTATCTACTGTTTTGGACTATATTGGGCTTTCTTTTCCACTTTTATATTATTTTTGGGACTAACCTATTAACCGGAGGCCTAGCCCAGATTTGTTGTTTTATGCCTATTTCAGTGTTTCGAGGAAAAGGAATATCAGACGAAGTCAAAACGGAACGAAATCAACTAGAGAAGTTAATTTTGGAAGGAAACCAACCTAATGGACTTGGAGTGCACGTCAGGGGAGTCCTGGGCTGCCCACGAGGGTGGGGGTGTGCCCCCCTGGGCACGCCCCCTGCCTCATGAGCACCCCGGAGGTCCACCGACATACCCCTTGCACCCATATATACCTACGTACCCTAAAACTTCTAGAACAGAAGATCGATCAGGAGTTCCGCCGCCGCAAGCCTCTGTAGCCACCAAAAACCAATCGGGACCCTGTTCCGGCACCCTGCCGGAGGGGGATCCCATCACCGGAGGCCATCTTCATCATCCCGGTGCTATCCATGATGAGGAGGGAGTAGTTCACCCTCGGGGCTGAGGGTATGTACTAGTAGCTTTGTGTTTGATCTCTCTCTCTCTCTCTCTCTCGTGTTCTCTCTCGTGTTCCTCTATGGCACGATCTTGATGTATCCCGAGCTTTGCTATTGTAGTTGGATCTTATGATGTTTTCCCCCCTCTACTCTCTTGTGATGAATTGAGTTTCCCCTTTGAAGTTATCTTATCGGATTGAGTCTTTTATGAGAACACTTTATGTATGTCTGGCCGTGATTATCTGTGGTGACAATGGGATATCATGTGCCACTTGATGTATGTTTTGGTGATCAACTTGCGGGTTTCGTGACATTGGGAACCTATGCATAGGGGTTGGCACACGTTCTTGACTCTCCGGTAGTAGCTTTGGGGCACTCTTTGAAGTACTTTTATGTTGGTTGGATGAATCTGAGATTGTGTGATGCATATCGTATAATCATGCCCACGGATACTTGAGGTGACAATGGAGTATCTAGGTGACATTAGGGTTTTGGTTGATTTGTGTCTTAAGGTGTTATTCTAGTATGAACTCTTTTATAGATCGATCCAAAAGAATAACTTTGAGGTGGTTTCGTACCCTACCGTAATCTGTATGTTTGTTCTCCGCTATTAGTGGCTTTGGAGTGACTCTTTGTTGCATGTTGAGGGCTTGTTATATGATCTATCTATGTCATTATTGTTGAGAGAACTTGCACTAGTGAAAGTATGAACCCTAGGCCTTGTTTCCTATCATTGCAATACCGTTTACGCTCACTTTTACCGCTCGCTACCTTGCTGTCTTTATTATTTCAGATTACAAATACCTTTATCTACTATCTATTTTGCACTTGTATCACCATCTCTTCGCCGAACTAGTGCACCTATACAATTTGCCATTGTATTGGGTGTGTTGGGGACACAAGAGACTCTTTGTTATTTGGTTGCAGGGTTGTTTGAGAGAGACCATCTTCATCCTATGCCTCCTACGGATTGATAAACCTTAGGTCATCCACTTGAGGGAAATTTGCTACTGTCCTACAAACCTGTGCACTTGCAGGCCCAACAACGTCTACAAGAATAAGGTTGTGTAGTAGACATCAAACACCTTCTTTGATAGTGCCAAGAACCCATATTCCAAGCCAAGCATATCATCTGATCGGTTCTGGAGCTATCAACAACGAAGTTATTACTCCTGCATTCTATACAACCAAGAGCACATATTCCCTCATATGCGTCTGGATTCAGAAGCCATTGTTGGCCTGCCCTGCTTAGAAGAAGCACTTGACTATTTTCGAGATGCAGGCCTGCTACAGTGTGTCACTGATAAGGAGCATTGGAATGAAGATTTTCTGCTCCAGTTTTATGCCACTCTCCACATTTGCGGCTACAACAGGGATCTGAAGACATGCGTCCTTGAGTGGATGACAGGCAATGTCCATCATGAAGCCAAAGCCCTTGACCTCATTGAGCTTACCGGCCTGTCCACTCCAGGTGACCTCTATGAACCTGGTTGTCAGCTTCACCGCAATGCATTGGAAAGCATCTTTTAGAAGCCTGAGCCCAACATGAGCCAAATGCTGAGCATGATGAAACCACTGCCACATGACGCTGAATATCCAAAGGAATTTTTCGTTGAAGACCTAGAGTATCTGCCCCGAACCATCTATCATATCATAAGACGAACTCTATCTCCCATCAAAGGGCATTCCTCTTCAGCAAAACTTGAAGGTGCAATGAAGACATTGGTCTTCTATATTCTCAATGGCAAAAGCTTCAATACTCAGGATTTCTTCATTCGACAGTTTGCTGAATCTGGCTCTGACATATTTGGTCTGAAGTTTTATGCTCCTTGGATTATGCGTCTGATCAAGCTTCACTCTGCCATTGACTATCAGCCCTCTGCACGCAACCATCTCATATTTCTACCAGAGGTTGATATGTCCATTGAAGCCCTCTGCACCGCAATGCATTTGCATTATAACGCAAAATAGTTATATGCACATCTTCAGGGGGAGCCTGTTTGCCACTTATGAAGACAATATCTTAATCCTTTACAATTTCACATACTTTTATCCCCGTTGAAACCTTCAACCAGTTTGTCATCAATCACCAAAAAGGGGGAGATTGTAAGTGCATCTAGTGCCACCCCTAGTTGGTTTTGGAGTATTGACGACAAACCTGGTTGAGGGACTAACGTGTTTGTGAGAATTGCAGGATAACACAGGTAGTAGTCCCTCATTGATTCGGTTTACCTACCGGAGATGACCCCTAAAAATGTGTGAAGACATTGAAGACAATGGTGGTCTGTGAAGCTAATCACGTCGAAGACTATGATAGGAGAAGACAATGTCTGAAGACTATGGAGCGCGAAGACTTAGCTGTTTCGTTGTTTCTTTTCTTCGTTGTTGAGTCATAGGAACCACCACACTGTTAAGTGGGGTCCAAGTGAACAAAGTTAGAGTGACTGAAGTGATGCTCAACCAGATCCTATGTCTTCGAGCGAAGACAATGAAAGCAAATCTTATCCAGAGTCGGATGAGTCAGCTTTACTTGTAGCCCAAGTCAATCTGTCGCGTGTGTGAAATCTGACCATTGTGACACGTGTCAGTTCCTTAGTGACCCAGGGTCATTTTGGACGAATCAGGTCGGGTTGCCCAGTGGCTATAAATAGCCCACCCCCTACACCATAAATTGGTGACTGCTCAGAGTTAGTACATGGCTTTTGTCGTTTTGAGAGCAACCCACCTCCAAAGCCTTTGAGAGAGAATTCTTGCGAGGACAAAGCCCAAACCACCTAGAGCCCAAAGAGAGTTTGGCATCACTGAAGTCTTTCTATCCGCGTGATCTGAAGACTTGTTACACTTGAGGACTGTGAATCCTCCAGTCGGTTAGGCATCACGTTCTGAGCATCCAAGAGCCATTGTGGATTGCCGGTGAACGAAGTCTGTGAAGGTTTGGAAGTCTACCTTGAAGACTTACCAGAGTGATTGGGCGCGGAGTAGGTGTCCTTAGCTCAAGGGGAATGAGGTGAAGACGCGTTCTTCTGAGTTGAATCTCAGCCTCCCTAACCAGACGTACAATTGTCACAGCAACTAGAACTGGGCGAACAAATCCCTATCCTCCTGAAGCTACTGGTTCTATCTCTCACTTCTCTCTACTTACAGTTTGTCTTCGTGAAGTCATTGCCTGCTTGCATTATCTGTTTGACTTCACTATGTGACTACCTGATCTGATTGGCTTCATACTATCTTCCATCCCGATCCTTACTACCTAGATGTTAATAGTCTTCGTGCTTTCACTTCATTGAATACTTGACTATGGCTTGTCTAGTGTAGTCTACCTTCCGCTGCATTCGAATAGTGTTGTTTCTATTGTTTGTCTTCGAAACTCCCATGTTTTGAAGACTTCCATAAAAATCGCCTATTCACCCCCTCTAGTCGATAACTAGCCCTTTTAGGGACATATGTGGATGTGAGGAAGTAGTTGAGGGTTTTGGAGCATATCACTAAGCACTTTGAGTAAGAAACTCATTAAGCAACACCTCATCCCCTCTTGATAGTATTGGTTGTTCCTATGGACTCAATGTGACCTTGGATCACTAAAAGTACAATGTAGAGTCTTGTGGTTTGAGATTGAGCCAATCCTTTTGTCCTTAGCATTTTGAGGGGTCCACTTTTCTCATCCATGCCATGCCAATCATTGAGCTTTCCTGAAATATTTATCTTGAAATAGCATTAGCTCAATGAGCTATATGTTGTTAGGAATTACCAAAACCACCCAGGGATAGTTGCACTTTCACCCACCAATGCTCACCAATTTTGCCGCATCACTGATCTTCTTGAGGATGCAGAGGAGTATCATGGCTGCGCCGAGCCGCTAGTTCTCACTGAGGAACCAACCTCGTTCGCCGAGGCCGAGCCCCATGAGTAGTTGCTTCACACCATGCTCAATGATATGGCATGCATCAAGGAGAACAACACATGGTCCCTAACCGATCTCCCTGCAGGGTACTATTTGATAGGACTCAATTGGGTGTTCAAGGTAAAAAAAGGCGTTGATGGCATCATGATGAAGCATAGTCATGACTCATCGCAAAAGGGATATGCACAACGCGAGGACACCAACTTCGACGGGATCTTTGTGCCCATGTCGAAGATGGACACAATGCGTCTTCTTGTCACCATTCCTACAAAAATTTAGTGGAAGGTGCATCACCTTGATACATCTCCAATGTATCTATAATTTTTGATTGTTCCATGCTATTATATTACCCGTTTTTGATGTTTATGGGATTTACTTTACACTTTTATATCATTTTTGGGACCAACCTACTAACCGGAGGCCCAGCCCTAATTGCTGTTTTTTTGCCTATTTCAATGTTTCGAAGAAAAGGAATATCAAACAGAGTCCAAATGGAATGAAACCTTCGGGAGCGATCTTTTTGGAACAAACGCAATCCAGGAGACTTGGAGTGGACGTCAAGAAGCAGCCGAGGCGGCCACGAGGTAGGATGGTGCGCCCTAGGGGGGTAGGCGTGCCCCCCACCCTCGTGGGCCCCTCTTGGCTCCCCTGACCTACCTCCTTCGCCTATATATATATCCACATATGCCGAAAACATCCAGGAGCACTACAAAAAACTATTTCCACCACCGCAACCTTTTGTATCCGCGAGATCCCATCTTGGAGCCTTCGCCGACGCTCCGTCGGAGGGGGAATCGACCACGGAGGGCCTCTACATCATCTCCAAGGCCTCTCCGATGAGTTGTGAGTAGTTTACCACAGACCTTCGGGTCCATAGTTATTAGCTAGATGGCTTCTTCTCCCTCTTTGAATCTCAATACAAAGTTCTCCTCGATCTTCTTGGAGATCTATTAGATGTAACTCTTTTTGCGATGTGTTTGTCGAGATCCGATGAATTGTGGGTTTATGATCAAGTTTATCTATGAGAAATATTTGATTCTCCTCTGAATTCTTTTATGTGTGATTGGTTATCTTTGCAAGTCTCTTCGAATTATCACTTTGGTTTGGCCTACTAGATTGATCTTTCTTGCAATGGGAGAAGTGGTTAGCTTTGGGTTCAATATTGTGGTGTCCTTTCCCAGTGACAGCAGGGGCAACAAGGCACATATTGTATTGTTACCATCAAGGATAAAAATATGGGGTTTATATCATATTGCATGAGTTTATCCCTCTACATCATGTCATCTTTCTTAATGCATTACTCTGTTCTTGTGAAATTAATACTCTAGATGCAGGCAGGAGTCGGTCGATGTGTGGAGTAATAGTAGTAGATGCAGAATCGTTTCGATCTACTTGTTGTGGACGTGATGCCTATATACATGATCATGCCTAGATAATCTCATAACTATGCACTTTTCTATCAATTGCTCGACAGTAATTTGTTCACCCACCATAATACTTATGCTATCTTGAGAGAAGCCACTAGTGAAACCTATGCCCCCCGGGTCTATCTTCTATCATATAAGTTTCCCATCTACTTTTATTTGCACCTTTTACTTTCTAATCTATATCATAAAAATACCAAAAATGTTTATCTTATCTTATTATCTCTATCAGATCTCACTTTCGCAAGTTACTGTGAAGGGATTGACAACCCCTTTATCACATTGGTTGCGAGGTTCTTGTTTGTTTGTGTAGGTACGAGGGACTTTTGAGGAGCCTCCTACTGGATTGATACCTTGGTTATCAAAAATTGAGGGAAATACTTACGCTACTTTGCTGCATCACCCTTTCCTATTCAAGGGAAAACCAACGCAGTGCTCAAGAGGTAGCACACCTCTACGTCAAATTTGCTTTCCTTAATGGAGAGCTCATAGAGGAGGTGTATGTCGCATAGCCTCATGGTTTCACGTGTGAAGGGGATGGAGCACAAGGTGTTGCACCTAAAGAAGGGGTTGTACTGGCTTTGGCAAGCTCCCTTGCATGGAACCTGAAGTTCGACACCACGCTCGCGTTGCTTGGCTTCTCCTGCAACCTGTTAGGGCATCTTGTATACATGCATGGTACGAACGACAGGCGACTCTTACTTGGGGTCTATGTCGACAATTTGATCTTCACCGGTGTAGACGCCAATGAGGTGGAGCGCTTCAAGTAGGAGAAGAAGAAGAAGTTCTAGACGAGTGACCCAAGCCTTATTAGCTACTACCTCAGCATTGAGGTGAAGCAAACATGGTCTCGTATCATCCTGTACCAAAGCTCGTACACCGGCAGGCTTCTCTGAAAGAGCTGGATATCGACTAGAGGGGGGGGGGGGTGAATAGGTGATTTTTATGAAAGTCTTCAAAACATGGGAATTTCGAAGACAAACAATAGAAATGGCCCTAATTATATGCAGAGAAAGGTAGACTACACTAGGAAGGCCATAGTTGAGTATTCAATGAAGTGAAAGCATGAAGACTATTAGCAGCTAGGTAGTAAGGATCAGGATGGAAGATAGTATGAAGCCAATCGGAACAAGTAGTCACTCAGTGAAGTCAAACAGATAATGCAAGCAGGCAATGACTTCATGAAGACAAACTGTAAGTAAGGAGAAGTAAGAGATAGAACCAGTAGCTTGGAGAGGACAGCGATTTGTTCAACCAGTTCCAGTTGCTGCGACAACTGTACGTCTGGTTAGGGAGGCTGAGATTTAACTCAGAAGACCGCGTCTTCACCTTATTCCACTTGAGCTAAGGACACTTAGTCCTCGCCCAATCACTCTGGTAAGTCTTCAAGGTAGACTTCCAAACATTTATGGACTTTGTTCACCGGCAATCCACAATGACTCTTGGATGCTCAGAACGCGACGCCTAACCGGCTGGAGGATTCACAGTCCTCAAGTGTAACAAGTCTTCAGATCACGCGGACAGAAAGACTTTAGTGATGCCAAACTATCTTTGGGCTATCGGTGGTTTGGGCTTTGTCCTCGCAAGGATTCTCTCTCAAAGGGTTCGGAGGTGGGTTGCTCTTAAATGGGAAAAGCCGTGCACTAACTCTAAGCAGCCACCTATTTATGGTGTAGGGGGTGGGCTATTTATAGCCACTGGGCAACCCGAACTGATTTGTCCGAAATGACCCTGGGTCACTAAGGAACTGACACGTGTTCCAATGGTCAGATTTCAAACACATGCGGCAGCTTGACTTGGGCTACAAGTAAAGCTGACTTATCCGACTCTTGATAAGATTTGCACTCATTGTCTTCGCTCGAAGACATAGGATTTGGTTGAGCATCACTTTAGTCACTCTGACTTTGTTCACTTGGACCCCACTTAACAGTGCGGTGGTTCTTGTGACTCAACAAAGAAGAAAAGGAAACAACGAAACGACTAAGTCTTTGCGCTCCATAGTCTTCATGCGATGTCTTCTCATGTCATAGACTTCATTGTGAATAGCTTCATAGACCACCATTGTCTTCAATGTCTTCACACATTTTTAGGGGTCATCTCCGGTAGGTAAACCGAATCAATGAGGGACTACTTCCTGTGTTATCCTGCAATTCTCACAAACCCATTAGTCCCTCAACCAGGTTTGTCGTCAATACTCCAAAACCAACTAGGGGTGGCACTAGATGCACTTACAATCTCCCCCTTTTTGGTGATTGATGATAAACTGGTTGAAATTTTCAATGGGGATAAAAGTATGTGAAATTGTAAAGGATTAAGATATTGTCTTTGTAAGTGGCAAAAGGCTCCCCCTGAAGATGTGCATATACGTGTTTTGCTTTGGAATGCAAATACACATGGTAGGTTGTACTTGTGGAGATCCTCTTCAACTTATGAAGACAATACATCATGCATGAAAAGATATAACTAGGACATGCATAATGAAAAATGGACGTCTGCAAGATGACTTCATGCGGGATTTATCATCGCACATGCGGAATTTATCATCGCATCATAGAATAGCAGAAAAAGTAGGAGACGACCATCAATTTAATTGTTACAACTCAAAGAACCAAATGTTTCAAAAGCGAGAGTTGTAAGCACTTGGCAAAAGTATAGCAACCACCCATATGGACCCGCTTGAAGACTATCAACTCATATGCTTCTCCCCCTTTTGTCAGTAAGGACCAAAAAGGTTTGAAGACATAGAGCCTCTACTCATTCCCATGAGGAGTAGGTGAAGCAGCAAGGTTGCGATTGAGGTTTGGTGGTGCAGACAAACTTGGTGTAGTGTCGATACGCGTCGAAGTTGGAGGTGGTGAAGTAGCATCATTGTCGTCATCAATGACTTTGGCATGAACAGTTGCTGCCGAGGAGGACTACTCAGTATCTTCGAGTGATGGAGTCTGTCGCAAGACAGCATTCCTGGGAGGAGTGGTATCAAACTTGAATCTCTCTGTGAAGCCATCGTCTTGAAGATCAGCTTCAGCACTGAGCAATGTCAGACTCTTCCATGACCTCCGACAGGTTTCATGAGTGACAAACGCATTCTTGGTGGCAAGATTTCGAATGCGATTAACATCCACCAAGAGGCTTTGCATCTGACGCTTTAGGCAGTTATGATGCTTATCCTGTTTTTGATGTAGGGCGACGAGAAGCTCTCGGTCATTGAGAACACGAGATCTCTTCCGAGGCCTTTGAGAAATTGTGCTTTCAGTGGCTTCAGTATAGGCACGATGAGGTGCACGTGTACGTCCAGCCAGAGGATAAACACGAGTTGCAGCAAGAACTCCTTGAATGGGCTGAGTGAAGCTTTGGTGATCGGTGTTGCGAAGATAAATTGGCTCCTTGGCAGGCTCTGGGTATATGGCTTCGACAGACATATCAATCTCTGGCAAGAATATCATATGGTTGCGAGCAGACGACTGATAATTGACAGCAGAATCAAGCTTGATGAGGCGCATAACCTATGGAGCATAAAACTTCAGACCAAATAAATCAGAGCCAGATGCAGCCAATTGCCTGATGAAGAAGTCTTGAGCATTGAAGCTAATGCCATTGAGTATATAGAAAACCAATGTCTTCATTGAGCCTTCAAGCTTTGCTGAAGAAGAATGTCCTTTGACGGGCCATAGAGTTTGCCTTATAATATGATAGATTGTGCGGGGCAGATATTCTAGGTCTTCAACAAAGAATTCCTTTGGATATTCAGTATCTTGTGGCAGTGGCTTCATCATGCTCGGAATTTGGCTCATATTGGGCTCAGGCTTCTGAAAGATGCTCTCCAAAGCATTGCGATGAAGCTGACAACCAGGCTCATAGAGTTCACCTGGAGTGGGCAGGCCAGTAAGCTCAATGATGTCAAGAGCTTTGGCTTCATGATGTACATTGACTATCATCCACTCAAGGACCCATGTCTTCGGATCCCTGTTGTAGCCGCGAATGTGAAGAGTTGCATAGAATTGCAGCAGAAGTTCTTCGTTCCAATTTTCTTTGTTAGTCACAAACTGTAGAAGACCTGCTTCTCTGAAACAGTCGAGGGCTTATTCTAAGCAAGGCATGCCCGCAATGGCTTCGCAGTCTAGACGCATATGGGGAAAGATGCGCCCCTGATTGTATAGTATGCATGAATAGTAACTGCGTTGTTGATAATTCCAGAACCGATCAGATGATATTCTTGGCTTGGAATATGGGTTCTTGGCGATATCAAAGAAGGTGTTGTGAGCTATGAAGCCATTAGCTTTGAATGATCCTAGCGTAGATGCGGTACCTGGAAACCTTGGCAGCCTCGGTTTTGGCTTCTGGATCTGAGGCCTGTGCTCCACATGATAATCAAATTGTGGCCCGGCAGTAGGTGGAGGAACTAGAATGGGCCAACGAACAGTGAAAAGCTCGCCTTGATAAAATGCTTGCTCAATGGTGTGAGGCCTTGGTGGCGGTACAGGAGCAGAAGCATTGACAAGATCTTTAGACTGCATAGTGGCGGCAGGTGCATCATTGGCTTCAGACACCGTATTCACTGTAGGAGCCACATTAGCTTCAGCCATGACAATATCATTAGCTTCAGTAGTGTTGTTCGTGGCTGTCTCAGTATTTTCAGCCTCCACTTGAGTAGCTGGAGGGTTCGACACATTCTCCTCGAGAACATCTTCTTTGTTGGTAGGGGTGTGGCAACACGTTCTTCTTCTTCTTCACGGGTTTCTTGTGGTTCTGCGGCTGATGCAGCCGGTGTATCTTCAGCAGCTTTGGCTTCAGATTCAGAGACGTTCACAGTGGGAGTGGCTTCAGGAAACATTTGTCGTGAAACTGAGTTGTCTTGCACTTCTCCTTCTGGAACGCTCGATGGAGCGACTTGTGGCCTTGGTCCTTTGCGAAGCCTGCGAAATGCGGGCGACGCTTTTGGAGAGGAAGTTGGATGGACCACAGAGTCGTCATCGTCAAGCACCTGAGTGGTGACTTTAGGTGGGGGAGTACTTGGAGATACTTGACTTGGGGTGTCTTGTTGTGGGTGATCAGCCCATGAAGCATCCTGAGTGATTGGCGTCAAAGGACGACCAATGCTGATGAGTTTTCTGTTCATGAGAACAGGCAATGATACCATTTGGTGCTTGATCTGAGGAAGGACTTCATCATCATTTACATTGTCTTGGGGACCAATGTCTTCAGCTGTGATAGGATCAACAGCTGGAACTTCTTCAGCTTTAGGAGCCTCTGTGGGAGCAGGCTCGTGAACTATGAACTGACGCTCTTGGTGTTCGGATGCCGGACGAGCAAAAGAGATGGGCTCGACCACAAGGGGATCTGTGGGAGCAGCCCTATCTTTCTTCTTTGTCTTTCTCTTCTTGGTCAGTGGAGCATCGTCAGTGGTGTTCTTGGACTTGTGCTTTCTGGCTTCGGCTTCAGCTACCCTTGTTTTCTTCAGTTCTGAAGCCGCTGTGTGGACCTTAGGCTTCGAGCCTGTCATGCTGGCAGGGAAGACAATGTGAGGTGCTTCCCGCCCTGATGCTTCAGCTTGTGCCACAACATGCTTCTTCTTTTTGGCAGCCATCTTGGGGTCTATGCTAGGATGCCCAAATGCCTTGCGCTTTTCAGCTTCATTGTAATCTTGAACACATTTGGCAGTTAGGTTTTTCATACGCTCGCGTGAACCTTTGGCCTCTTCATGTTTCTTGTGAAATGCCTCCTTGAGGTCATGCAACATGAGCTTGAAGTTTTGAACATCAGCCACACCGAGCTCGGCCATGTGCTTATTGAACTGGGCTTTCTCATAGTCAAATTTGTTCTTCAGTTCAACAATTTTTTGAGCCAGAGCCAGCTCAGGAGCAATGGCGCCTTGGAAGGTGACGCTGATGCCAATTGGGAGCTGAAGATCATCAAAGCTGAGGCTTGGGTTGTCGCACCACTCATCAATGAAATTGTTCAGGATGCCCACATCGAAAAGGGGCAGATCGTTGAAGATCTCCGCCTCTTGTTTGCTCTTAATCACCTTCTCAAGGGCATCATCACCACACTCACGTCAGTTGACACATCAATAGCTTCATTCACTTTTCGCAGCACGGCAGCTGGGGTCAGTGCTTGAATAGAACTCTTGACAATTTTCTTCTGGGGCTTCTCTTTCTTCTTGGAGACTCGAGATAGATCTGCAGAATTAGTACTTGGTGCAGGAAGAGCAGTGGTCAGTGGCTTCACACGTGAAGCTTTTGGTTCAGTAGAGGGTTTTGAAGCCTTTGTTTTCTTCTGCTTTTGTGGCTTAGGAGGAGCTGTCACTTCATCAGAATATGCATCATCAGCTGAGTGATCCACATTAGCACCTTGGACTGCAATGTGAGTGATGAGGCCTTCGAGGTTGTAGAAGGGGCCGATTCTATTTTCATTTGCTTCACGGGTGCCATCATCCCGAGGAGTGGATGGACCGGGGTTGAAGTCAAATCTAAATGCCTTCTTGTTCTTCGCAGCAGAATCTTTGGCAAACTTGAAGTTGTGCTTGAACAGATTGTCTTCTCGACACCATAGTAGAGAAGATGGGTCAGCATTCTCTAGCTGTGGTCTGCGAACCATGCATGGATAGAAGCCTTGATTAATAGCTTCAGACATGGACTGGGGTTGAAGATTTTTGTACAATATATCTCCCCAGGGTTGCTTGATGGCATTCTTCTGTAACATTCCAAAATTCTAAATTTTGGAATGTTATATTAAATAGATAATTATGATTGATTGTTTGATTGATTGTGTGAAGTTGAGTGAAATTTGAAACCTTTGAAAGCTAAATGAGAGGGAATAAAAGGACTTCCCAAAATTTCACCTTGCTTTCTGATCTCCATGAATTCAAATTCTTTTCATCACAAAGCCCCGGAGTGAAGATAATAGGACTTCTTCCATTTAAATAAATGAAAAGGGGTTTGAAAAGATTCGAATTTCATTTGGATTTTTTTTCAATTTCAGAAACTTTAAGCAACTCAATGATTTTAATGAGAGAAGATAGAATGACTTCTTCAAAACATATGAAATATGAGTTGGGAGTTTAAAAGAAATCCAATTTAAAATCTTTTTTGAAATTATTTTTCAATTGGGAGTTATTGGGTTTTATTCAAATTTAGTTTTCTCCAAAAATAAAATATATGGAAATTAGGGTAAAATGATTCCCTACATCAGAAAATCGGAGAGAAATAAATTTGAATTAATTTTGGTATTTTTAAAATGAGTTTTATTGGATTTTATTAGAGCAGTAACACTCTTTGCTTTATTTAAAATTTTGTGGATTTTATTTGATGCTAGAAAAATGTTCATGCCATAGGAAATAATTTTCTGAAATTTTTGATATATTATATGCCTATAGTATATTTTTATTTGGTAGTTTATTCCATTTTTTGTTTTCTAGAAAATGTTTATATATAAATAAAAAAACTTCTCCCCGACTGGGCCGGCCCAGCTCCTGCCAGGCCAAGGCCCAGCCCAGCGTGCCGCCCCTCTCCTTCCCCGAGCGAAAGTCCCGCTCGGGCACGCCGTCCGCCGCCGCCGTGGCCGACCCGGCCACCTCTGTGCCGCCTTGCCCCCTCTTCCACGCAACCCCTCGCCTTCCTCTATATAAGCTCGCGCCGCCACCGCCTTTTCCTCTTTGCCACGCCGCCGCCCTTGCGCCGCATCCCGCCACCGCCGGCGAGATCCACCGCCACCGCCCCGCTCCGTCCTGTCACCGTTGACCACCGCCGACGCCGCCATCCTCCTCGCCTCGCCGCGCCGCCTCTCCCTGGCCCCTTCGCTGCTCTCCTGAACGACCGGAGCCACCGCCCCGGTCGGACCCGAGCTGCTGCCGCCGTCCCGGCTTGCCGTTGACTGCCGCCGCCGCCGTGGTAACTCCCCACTCCTCCCTCGCCGTCAAATCTCGATCCAATGGACCAGATCGATTCTGTTTTTTACATGGTTTTCTTGAATTAGTGAACACTCGTCAAATTAGACCTGGAGCGAACGGTTTTCCGTTCGTTAGCGTTCTTTCGTTATATAGCCTTTTCGTTTTATTTTTATTTCTGCCAGGGACCCATATGTAATTAGTTTTTTCACAGTTTAGTCCCTAATCTTTAAACGTTTACTACTTCTTTCTCGTGTATCCAAATCCAACGAAACCAACACCCACTTCTTCGTTATGATCCCCTCTATCCAGATAAACAACTTAAACATGTTTTTGAAAGTTTAAAATTTGAATTTCAAACAGTTTAATGTTTGAACTTCGTTTGATCATAACTTGAGTTTTATAACTCCGATTTAGTCGATTCTTTTTGCAAATCGAAGCTCTTGACCTGAACTTTCTGATAAGGCCAAATTCACTTAATTTTGATACTATTAGAAATTGTTTTCTGTTGCAAGAGTATTTGCTTGGTTTTGAAGTTTTTCGAATTGTCTTCTTCGTTCTTTCCGATGCTTTTGAGTGATTGCTTATATGTGGTTACTATTGCTTGCTTACGATAGATTAAACGGAGTGTGATGATAGAACTATCAGGAGTATTGAGTGCAAAGCATCTTCATCAATAGTACATGCAAGTTCACACTTTGATCATACTTTTCATTACCCAGTTTTTATGCATTAGTTTCAACCCTCAAACATTGCATGGTTAGGATCTGAATTACATGTGGGTATTGGGAAGTAGTTGAAGAGGTAGAACCTATTATCCTTTATATCAAAACCCCAGGAGTTACTACATTATGCTTATACTGCTATGCAATGCTCGTGGACGTGGTTTGGTTTGAGTGATTCATGACAGATGTGAGAGTTATTATTAATGGTTAACTTAAGGTGGCTACTTAAATATACATCTGGGTGGATTGGTTGAGGTACCCTGGAGTACCCAATGGTTGTCAGGGCACCTAGAGAACCCAGTGCTTGCCCAAGGGAATCTCGGAGTACCCGTGTGATTACCCTATGGAATGCCACCCAGGCTCAAAGGGATCATAAGATTATTCATGCTGGAAACTTTCGTGTGCAGCCACAAGCCAATATGGGCTCTGGCATAGTTGAGTAAGTTGTGTGAGCTCTTGAAGAGGTAGACTAGAATATGTAGTGGGGTGTAGGTGGTACTGTCTATGCAGAGTAAAGAGTTAATGTTTCTGAAAGACTGTGTCTCGGTCATCCATTTCTCAAACATCATGAAGTGCGAGAAATTCAACGAAGGAGATCGAGTCTTGTGGGGTAAGTGCGCAAACCTCTACAGAGTGTACAAACTAATCATGGTTAGCTGTGTCCCCGGTTATGGACGTTCTGAGTATCTGGTTCTTGGATTATCATGTTGATCTCATCATGTTACTTAAATAATTTGTTGGGTTGACGATTATTAATTTGGGATTGAGTTGGATTAACCTTCTCAATGTTTTCAACAAACTTTGTAGTTAAATAAAATGTATTCATTTGTTGTAGGGAAAAACTGGCTTTTTGCAAAAATAAACTTAGAGCTTTCCACCAGCCTTAGATGCATGTAGTGATAGCTTTTGTTCATCATTTATCCTATGGTGTGAATTTGCCAGTACATTCAATGTACTGACCTACATGGCTGCAACGTCTCATGTTTCAGGAATCTTACGACAAGTAAGTGATACGTTAGGGTTATGATTCCTACACTGAACTTTGCCGTTGGTGTTGATGGGAATCCACAACCTTGTTGTTTCTTCCGCTTTATGGATTGAGGTAATAGTATTTACGTTACTTTATACATGTTATTTACCTCTATTATAAATCCTCAAGTACTGTGTGTGTCAGCATACCGATCCAGGGATGACACTTAAGCATAGAGACTTGACCGTCTGAGGTTGGGTCGCTATAAGATGGTATCAGCACACATGTTGACTGTAGAACGTGACCCTAGAAACTGGCAAGCCCATAGGAAAGATTTTCTCTACTACTTTATTTTCAAAAAGATCTCTTACCTCTCTTCTCTTCTGAGTTTATTCATATATTCCCTTTTAGTGAGACTATACCCTTTCCCCTTTTGACCACATGAAGAATTCGGCTGATGAGACCACTCCAAGAAGTATAAGATATCGGACAACTAAGACTACTTTGGAATGAGAGGATTTTTACCGTGCATTACAATGACGGAAATTACAATGATGAAGACTCCGAAGACTAGGAAAATTTGAAGGCTTTGAAGATTTTCTAGATTTGTATGACCTAGGAAGGCACCCCTTATGGAACTTGGTAGACTAAGGAAGCTGTCAATACCCGAGATCGAGGTGTATCGGAGAAAGACCGGAACATGGAGCATTAGAACTCAAAGTTTTTGTCAAGAAAACCCTAAGACAGGAGATATCAATTATGGAATGAAAGCTCATGGCAGTAACATGGGCATAGACACGACTAACCATGGTGTTATTGCCCTCTTATGCTATTGTCACCGTGCGGAGTTAAGCATGCAGATGCACGGAAAGATTGGATGGTAGAAGGCTGATGGAGCATCTATCAGCAAACGTTGGAGTTTTAACCTTAGCTGGTGTATCACCAGGATCTGGAGAATTACATCAGGAACCTTAAGATGGACATTTAGGAAGTCATATTTGACAAGGAGGCAATTCATGAAGAACTCAGGAGCCAGAAGCTGAAAGTAGCCAAGCTGGAGGAGCTAAAACCTCAAGATACCGGAGATTTGTCAGGAACTGAAGGACAGTAGGACCATGGCTCGTGCCAAGGATTTTGAAACCCAGAAGTTTGGAACACAACTCCAAAAATATTAAAGGATGTCACTAGAGACTTCGCGTCAATAGAGATCTCGCAGAGGAACTTGAGAAGGACAAGCATGATCGGAAGAAGCCATCGGAGACATGAACAAGAAGAGTTTGGAGACTTTGAATATTTATTGAACTTTAGAAGACCAAACCCCTGTTATATTTACGTTAGATGCGACGATTGTGAGCTGTCATTTGTTTGATGGTTTTCCGACAGCCACAAAAATAAAATCCGTCTTTTCAAAAGCTATTGTTTGTATTGTGTGTATCCCTCTCTATCTCTCTATCTCACCCCAAAACCCTTGAAACCACTAGAGGATGAATGGAGATGACCTCACATTTTCTGGACCGATGAGTCAATTGGATATAGACCGATGGATTCAGAACATGGATGATCATATGGAGAATAACCTTATAGTTGGAATGGATATGACCCAGCATGCTCTTTGGTGCTTTGAAAGAGGTGCTGCTACTTGGTGGAGGATGTACCAAACCATCAATGGATGACAAGGAGTAACCACTTGGAAATAATTTAAGTTGACTTTGCCAAATTCTCAGCTTGTGTCCTAGAAATTCAAGCCTTATGGAAATGATATGAAGAAACCTTGTGCATGCAAGCTTTGTGGAGCAATAGGACACAACCATAAGGAGCACAAGGATGAATTTCCTCATTGTGAAGAAAGTCACCTAGCTGAAGAATGCCCAACTAGGCAGATTACTTGTTTCTTGTGTGAAGGAACTACCCACTACCCTGCTCAGTGTCACATTTACCCCATGGTACAAAGAAGCATCCAACAGAAGAAATGAGCCCTCCTGGAAATTTTAGAAGAACCTGTGATGAAGGAAGAGGTGGAGGACACACCCGAAGAAAACCCAATTAAACCCTGCACCAAGTCTTGCTATTCATGTGGAGAAGAAGGACACATCTCCCAGGATTGTCTGAATGGGGATCTAGTAGAATTCCCGACAGAGGAAGTAAAGTACGACCCATAGGAAATAGAAGCCCTGATTGGAACAGAAAAGGCCAGGAAGAGAAGTAGATTGGATTCCAGGAAAGACCTGAGTCATATCACCTGTTTCAGATGCAAGGACTCAGGGCACTACTTCAGCAGTTGCCCAAAAAGGAAGCCGAGGACCCAAGGAGGCTATGTAATCATGAGGAAACCTCGAGACTTCTTAGAAGTAATATGTTTCTTCTGTAATGAAGCTGGGCACTTTGCAAGAGATTGTCCCAAGGAGAAGGAGACTTGTGCTAAATAGTTGAGTTAGCAGCAAGAGAAATATAGTGGTAGTAGTGGGAACAATTCTTTTACATTAAGGTTTTGAGTTGAGGCATGTAATGGAAATGCAAGAGATTGTAATAATTTGGGAATCAATAAAGTTAGCATCATTGGTACTTATTTCGATCTTATGAGTTGTTACTCTATGAAGAAAGGTTTTGACCATTTTCTAGGATATGAGAAATATGGTCTATGGATGAAGTTGAGAATTTTAAGGATGGTACTACCTTGTTAGAACCCTTGACCCCTAGAAAAGATACGATGTTCCATGAAGTGGACTATGGACAAAATAAGTACGAGTTTTGTCTTGATATATGGGATACCCCAAGGATTTGAAGGGATGGAGTACTATTGGATATAATGGAGGTATAACGTTGTTAACATGGAGTAATTGTAACTCCATGACGAGTCTAAGTAATCACGTCTTAGCTTGGTACCAATAGAAGGAAGGAAGACGGTACAATGAGATGGATTTAAGAATGTTTGGAAATTGGATGTTGGAATAATGATCGGTTGCCCCGAGGATGAGTTCAAGGTTTACAAGTGATGAGATGGGCCATAGCCCACATGCCCCACGATCTGCCAAGAAGCAAGCACATTCTTGCTGAAGGAAAAACCCTGGGAGAAGTTCTGAGTTTATCAACCGACGATCTTATAGGAGTAACGTAAAACCCGAGTATTGTAAAGGAACGATAGATGTTGGTTTGGCTTGCAGAATCAATGGATTCATCCGAACTTGGTTCAGCGACAAGAGAAAATTCTGCAATGCTTCTGAGGATGACCGAGTGTTAGCATGCGAGATTCTCTAAACCATATACAAGATAATGATTTGGGTGCGTGATGGATTGATCACCATACCGACTTACTCTTATTATTCGCCTTGCTATACGGGATGGTAAATCTGAGTGACTTACCTATAGTAGAGAGACGACGATCAAAACCTTGTTTAAACCTTACAATGGTAAAGTATTTTTCCCTTGTACATGCAGTTGTTGCCAATCGTAGGTCATACAGTGAGAATGAAGCCCAGACTCATTTCCTACAGGAGATACCATAAATGGTTGACCACCATTATATATCGATAGATGTTTAGTATTGGCGCCAGACTCGTCAGCTAAGAAGACCATGTCATAGCAAAACCGTACCCGGATGAAAGGACAGGAGTATTGAGGAAAAGGTTATGCCACTACCGAAAGAGCCCAAAGAAGGAATTTTCCCGAGATCTGAGAAGACCGACACCGCCAACAATAAGGATAGAGTATATGAGTTTTGGATGGAACTGTAACAATGTTTCTAAGGGTGGTAGCACCCAGACCCCCTGTGACGACCGATGGATTTTGAGAAGACCCCCAAACCCTAACCTATTTCTTGCTAGCCTCTCCGAATCTCGAGGACGAGATTCATTTTAAGGGTGGTAGGTTTGTAACATCCCAAAATTCTAAATTTTGGAATGTTATATTAAATAGATAGTTATGATTGATTGTTTGATTGATTGTGTGAAGTTGAGTGAAATTTGAAACCTTTGAAAGTTAAATGAGAGGGAATAAAAGGACTTTCCCAAACTTTCACCTTGCTTTCTGATCTCCATGAATTCAAATTCTTTTCATCACAAAACCCTGGAGTGAAGATAATATGACTTCTTCCATTTAAATAAATGAAAAGGGTTTTGAAAAGATTCGAATTGCATTTGGATTTTTTTTCAATTTCAGAAACTTTAAGCAACTCAATGATTTTCATGAGAGAAGATAAAATGACTTCTTCAAAACATATGAAATATGAGTTGGGAGTTTAAAAGAAATCCAATTTAAAATCCTTTTGAAATTATTTTTCAATTGGCAGTTATTGGGTTTTATTCAAAATTATTTTTCTCCAAAAATAAAATATATGGAAATTAGGGTAAAATGATTACCTACATCAGAAAATTGGAGATAAATAAATTTGAATTAATTTTGGTATTTCTAAAATGAGTTTTATTGGATCTTATTAGAGCAGTAGCACTCTTTGCTTTATTTAAAATTTTGTGGATATTATTTGATGCTAGAAAAATGTTCATGCCATAGGAAATAATTTTCTGAAAATTTTGATATATTATATGCCTATAGTATATTTTTTTGGTAGTTTATTCTAATTTTTGTTTTCTAGAAAATGTTTATAAAAAAAAACTTCTCCCCGACTGGGCCGACCTTGCTCGTGCCAAGCGAAGGCCCAGCCCAGCGTGCCGCCCCTCTCCTTCCCCGAGCAGAAGTCCCGCTCGGGCACACAGTCCGCCGCCGCCATGGCCGACACGGCCACCTCCATGCCGCCTTGCCCCCTCCTCCACGCAACCCCACGCTCCCCTCTATATAAGCTCGCACCGCCGCCGCCTTTTCCTCTCTGCCGCGCCGCGCCGCCGCCCTTGCGCCGCATCCTGCCGCCACTGGCGAGATCCACCGCCGCCGCCCCGCTCCGTCCCGTCACCGTTGACCACCGCTGACGCCGCCATCCTCCTCGCCGCGCCGCCTCTCCCCGCCCCCTTCGCCGCCCTCCTGGACGACCGGAGCCACCGCCCCAGCCGGACCTGAGCCGCCGCCACCGTCTCGGCTTGCCGTTGACCGCCGCCGCCTCCGCGGTAACTCCCCACTCCTCCCTCGCCACCAGATCTGGATCCAATCGACCAGATCGATTCTGTTTTTTTTAAACGATTTTCTTTAATTAGTGAATGCTCGTCAGATTATACCTGGAGCGAATGGTTTTCCGTTCGTTGGCGTTTGTTCGTTATATAGACTTTTTGTTTTATTTTTATTTTTGCTAGGGACCCGTATGTAATGAGTTATTTCCCAGTTTAGTCCCTAATCTTTAAACGTTCACTACTTCTTACTCGTGTATCCAAATCCAACGAAACCAACACCCGCTTCTTCGTTATGATCCCCTCTATCTAGATAAACAACTTAAACATGTTTTTTAAAGTTTAAAATTGGAATTTCAAACAGTTTAGTGTTTGAACTTCGTTTGATCATAACTTGAGTTTGATAACTCCGATTTAGTCGATTCTTTTTGCAAATCAAAGCTCTTGACCTGAACTTTTTGATAAGGCCAAATTCACTTAATTTTGGTACTGTTAGAATTTGTTTTCTGTTGCAAGAGTATTTGCTTGGTTTTGAAGTTTTCCGAATTGTCTTCTTCGTTCTTTCCGATGCTTTTGAGTGATTACTTATGTGTGGTTACTATTGCTTGCTTACGATAGATTGAACGGAGTGTGATGATAAAACTATCAGGAATATTGAGTGGGAAGCATCTTCATCAATAGTATAGGCAAGTTCACACTTTGATCATACTTTTCATTACCCACTTTTTATGCATTAGTTTCAACCCTCAAACATTGCATGGTTAGGATCTCAATTACATGTGGGTATTGGGAAGTAGTTGAAGAGGTAGAACCTATTATCCTTTATATCAAAACCCTGGGAGTTACTATGTTATGCTTATACTGCTATGCTTTGCTCGTAGACATGGTTTGGTTTGAGTGATTCATGACAGATGTGAGAGTTATTATTAATGGTTAACTTAAGGTGGATACTTAAATACACATCTGGGTGGATTGGTTGAGGCACCCTGGAGTACCCAGTGGTTGTCAGGGCACCTAGAGAACCCAGTGCTTTCCCAAGGGAATCTCGGAGTACCCGTGTGATTACCTTATGGAATGCCACCCAGGCTCAAAGGGATCATAAGATTATTCATGCTGGAAACTTTCGTGTGCATCCACAAGCCAATATGGGCTCTGGCATAGTTGAGTAAGTTGCGCGAGCTCTTGAAGAGGTAGACTAGAAGATGTAATGGGGTGTAGGTGGTACTGTCTACCCAGAGTAAAGAGTTAATGTTTCGGAAAGACTGTGTCTCGGTCATTCGTTTCTCAAACATCATGAAGTGCGAGAAATTCAACGGAGGAGATCGAGTCTTGTGGGGAAAGTTCGCAAACCTCTACAGAGTGTACAAACTAATCATGGTTAGCCGTGTCCCCGGTTATGGACGTTTTGAGTATCTGGTTCTTGGATTATCATGTTGATCTCATCATGTTACTTAAATAATTTGTTGGGTTGATGATTATTAATTTGGGATTGAGATGGAGGAACCTTCTCAACGTTTTCAACAAACCTGTAGTTAAATAAAATGTATTAATTTGTTGTAGAGAAAAACTGGCTTTACGCAAAAATAAACTTAGAGATTTCCACCAGCCTAATATGCATGTAGTGATAGCTTTTGTTCATCATTTATCCCATGGTGTGAATTTGCCAGTACATTCAATGTACTGACCTACATGGCTGCAATGTCTCATGTTGTAGGAATCTGATGACGAGTAAGTGATACGTCAGGGTTACGATTCCTACACTCAACTTTTCCGTTGGTCTTGCTGGGAATCCACAACCTTGTTGTTTCTTCCACTTTATGGATTGAGGTAATAGTATTTACGTTAATTTATACATGTGATTTACCTCTGTTATAAATGCTCGAGTATTGTGTGTGTTAGCATACCGATCCAGGGATGACACTTAAGCACAGAGACTTGACCGTCTGAGGTCGGGTCACTACATCTTCTCAGCATACTCAGTGATACATCTCCAACGTATCTATAATTTTTGATTGTTCCATGCTATTATATTACCTGTTTTGGATGTTTATGGACTTTATTTTACATATTTATATCATTTTTGGGACTAACCTACTAACCGGAAGCCCAACCCATATTGCTATTTTCTTTGCCTATTCAGTATTTCAAAGAAAAGGAATATCACACTGAGTCCAAACGGAATGAAACCTTCAGTAACGTGATTTTTGGAGCGAACAAGATCCGGAGAGCTTGAAGTACAAGTCAAGAAACAATCGGAGCATCCACGAGATAGGAGGGCGCCCCCCTGTAGGGTGCGCCCCTGTCTCATGGGCCCCTCGGGCGTCCACCGACGTACTTCTTCCTCCTATATATACCTACGGACCCCGAAAACATCCAGGAGCCTACTATAAAGATTAGTGGGAACCTACTATAAATATTAGAATTAAAGATTATGAGTGTTTTGCTTTGTGTGATTTGGGTGCTAGTGTTTCCACGATTCCAAAAACTTTATGTGATATTCTAGGTTTCCATGATCTTGATGATTGCTCTTTAAATTTGCACCTTGCGGATTCCACCATTAAAAAGCCTATGGGAAGGATCAATGATATTCTTATTGTTGCAAATAGAAATTTGGTGCCCGTAGATTTTATCGTTCTTGATATAGATTACAATCTTTCTTGCCCTATTATTCTTGGTAGACCTTTCCTTAGAACGATTGGTGTGATTATTGATATGAAGGAAGGGAACATTAGATTCCAATTTCCTTTAAATAAAGGCATGGAGCTCTTTCCAAGAAAGAAAGTAAAATTACCTTATGAATCTAGTGCCAAAGATGGCACTAGCTAAATCTATCTTCCTTTTATGCCTAGCTAGGGGCGTTAAACGATAGCGCTTGTTGGGAGGCAACCCAATTTTTCTTTATGTTTTTTGTTTTTGCTCCTGTTTAGACAAATTTTGCATTGATTCTTTTTGCTGCTGATCAATAGACAAATTTTCCACTACTTCCTATTTTGGTGCAAGTTTTAGAGTTCCAGAAGTTTGCGTTAGTTACAGATTGCTACAAACTGTTCTGTTTTTGACAGATTCTGTTTTTCGTGTGTTGTTTGCTTATTTCAATGCATCTATGGCTAGTAAATTAGTTTATAAACCATAAGGAAGTTGGAATACAGTATATTTAACACCAAAATAAATAAAGAATGAGTTCATTGCAGTACCTTATGTGGTGGTTTTGTTTTCTTTCACTAACGGAGCTTATAAGATTTCCTGTTGAGTTTTGTGTTGTGAAGTTTTCAAGTTTTGGGTAAAGCTTTTATGGACTATGGAATAAAGGGTGGAAAGAGCCTAAGCTTGGGGATGCCCATGGCACCCCAAGATATTCAAGAATAACCAAAAGCCTAAGCTTGGGGATGGCCCGGGAAGGCATCCCCTCTTTCATCTTCGTTCATTGGTAACTTTACTTGGAGCTATATTTTTATTCACCACATGATATGTGTTTTGCTTGGAGCATCGTGTATTATATTAGTCTTTGCTTTTTAGTTTACCAGAATCATCCTTGCCGTACACACCTTTTGGGAGAAGCCTATTTGATTAGAATTTGCTAGAATACTCTATGTGCTTCACTTATATCTTTTGAGCTTGATAGTTTTTGCTCTAGTGCTTCACCTATATCTTTTAGAGCACGGTGGTGTATTAATTTTGAAGAAATTGCTAGTATCTCATGCTTCACTTATATTATTTTGAGAGTCTTTTAGAACAGCATGGTATTTGCTATTATCATAAAGTTGGTCCTAGAATGATGCGCATCCAAGTTGGGTATAATAAAAACTATCATAGGAAGTGAATTGGATGCTATGATCCACTTGATACTTGATAATTGTTTTGAAATATGGAGGTAGTGATATTAAAGTTATGATAGTTGGGTGATTATGAATTTAAAGAATGCTTGTGTTGAAGTTTGTGATTCCCGTAGCATGCACGTATGGTGAACCGCTTTGTGATGAAGTTGGAGCACAATTTTATTTATTGATTGTCTTCCTTATGTGTGGCAGTCGGGGACGAGCGATGGCCTTTTCCTACCAATCTATCCCCCTAGGAGCATGCGCATAGTGCTTTGGTTTTTGATGACTTCTAAATTTTTGCAATAAGTACATGAGTTCTCTCGTTTAATGTTGAGTCCGTGGATTATACGCACCCTTTCATCCTTCCACCATTGCTAGCCTCTCTTGTGTCGCCCAATTTTTGCCGGTACCATACACCCACCATATTCCTTCCTCAAAACAGCCACCATACCTACCTATTA
Source organism: Triticum aestivum (assembly GCF_018294505.1). Classification (NCBI taxonomy): domain Eukaryota; kingdom Viridiplantae; phylum Streptophyta; class Magnoliopsida; order Poales; family Poaceae; genus Triticum; species Triticum aestivum. Next base: position 543,970,377 of record NC_057804.1, on the reverse strand, counting down.
TGGCATTTCCATAGCCATTCCGAGATATATTGCCATGCAACTTTCCACCGTTCCGTTCATATGACACACATTACTTTTGTCATATTACTCTTTGCATGATCATGTAGTTGCCATCGTATTTGTGGCAAAGCCACCTTCATAATTTTCATACATGTCACTCTTGATTCATTGCATATCCCGGTACACCGTCGGAGGCATTCATATAGAGTCATATCTTGTTCTAGCTTTGAGTTGTAAATCCATAAAAGTGTGATGATCTTCATTATTAGAGCATTGTCCTCGTGAGGAAAGGATGATGAAGGCTATGATTCCCCCACAAGTCGGGATGATACTTCGGACTTTACAAAAAAAAGAAAAAAAAAAGAAAAAAGGAAAGGCCAAAAAGAAGAAAAAAGGAGAAGAAGGCCAAAGAAAAAAAAGAGAAAAAGAAAAAAGAGAAGAAAAAAAATAAAAAGAGAGAAAAAGAGAGAAGGGACAATGCTACTATCTCTTTTTCCACACTTGTGCTTCAAAATAGCACCATGATCTTCATGATAGAGAGTCTCATATGTTGTCACTTTCATATACTAGTGGGAATTTTTCATTATAGAACTTGGCTTGTATATTCCAATGATGGGCTTCCTCAAAAGTGCCCTAGGTCTTCGTGAGCAAGCGAGTTGTATGCACAACCACTTAGTTTCTTCTGTTGAGCTTTCATATATCTATAGCTCTAGTGCATCTGTTGCATGGCAATCCCTACTCACTCACATTGATATCTATTAATGGGCATCTCCATAGTCCATTGATACGCCTAGTTGATGTGAGACTATCTTCTCCTTTTTTGTCTTCTCCACAACCACCATTCTATTCCACATATAGTGCTATGTCCATGGCTCACGCTCATGTATTGCGTGAAAGTTGAAAGAGTTTGAGATTATTAAAGTATGAAACAATTGCTTGGCTCATCATCGGGGTTGTGCATGATTAAATACTTTGTGTGATGAAGATAGAGCAATAGCCAGACTATATGATTTTGTAGGGATAACTTACTTTAACCATGTTATTTTGAGAAGACATGATTGCTTTGATTAGTATGCTTGAAGTATTACTATTTCTTATGTCAATATGAACTTTTATTTTGTATTTATTTGGATCTGAACATTCCTGCCACAATGAACAAAATTACATTATGAATTATGCTAGGTAGCATTCCACATCAAAAATTCTGTTTTTATCATTTACCCACTCGAGGACGAGCAGGAATTAAGCTTGGGGATGCTTGATACGTCTCCAACGTATCTATAATTTTTGATTGTTCCATGCTATCATATTACCTGTTTTGGATGTTCATGGGCCTTATTTTACATATTTATATCATTTTTGGGACTAAGCTACTAACCGGAGGCCTAACCCATATTGTTGTTTTTTTGCCTATTTCAGTATTTCGAAGAAAAGGAATATCAAACAGAGTCCAAAGGGAATGAAACCTTCCGGAACGTGATTTTTGGAACGAACAAGATCCGGAGAGCTTGGAGTACAAGTCAAGAAACAACCGGAGCCTCCACGAGATAGAGGGCGCCCCCCCTGTAGGGCACGCACCCTATCTCGTGGGCCCCTCAGGCATCCACCGACGTACTTCTTCCTCCTATATATACCTACGGACCCCGAAAACATCCAGGAGCACCACGAAACACAATTTCCACGACTGTAACCTTCTGTATCCGCGAGATCCCATCTTGGAGCCTTCGTCGGCACTCTGCCGGAGGGGGAATTGACCATGGAGGGCTTCTACATCAACACCATAGCCCCTCCGATGAGTTGTGAGTAGTTTACCACAGACCTACGGGTCCATAGTTATTAGCTAGATGGCTTCTTCTCTCTTTTTGGATCTGAATACAATGTTCTCCCCCTCTCTTGTGGAGATCTATTCGATGTAATCTCTTTTTGCGGTGTGTTTGTCGAGATCCGATGAATTGTGGGTTTATGATCAAGTTTATCTATGAATAATATTTGAATCTTCTCTGAATTCTTTGATGTATGATTTAGTTATCTTTGCAAGTCTCTTCGAATTATCAGTTTGGTTTGGCCTACTAGATTCATCTTTCTTGCCATGGGAGAAGTGTTTAGCTTTGGGTTCAATCTTGCGGTGTTCTTACCCAGTGACAGAAAGGGTTGCAAGACATGTATTATATTGTTGCAATCGAGGATAACAAGATGGGGTTTATATCATATTGCATGTGTTTATCCCTCTACATCATGTCATCTTGCTTAAGGCGTTACTCTGTTCTTATGAACTTAATACTCTAGATGCAGGCAGGAGTCGGTCGATGTGTGGAGTAATAGTAGTAGATGCAGGCAGGAGTCGGTCTACTTGTTATGGACGTGATGCCTATATACATGATCATGCCTAGATAATCTCATAACTATGCGCTTTTCTATCAATTGCTCGACAGTAGTAATTTGTTCACCCACCGTAATACTTATGCTATCTCGAGTGAAGCCTCTAGTTAAACCTATGGCCCCCGGGTCTATCTCTTATCATATTTGCTTTCAATCTATCTTTATTTGCATCTTTACTTTTTTGCATCTATATTATAAAATACCAAAAATATATTATTCTCTCTCTTTCAGATCTCACTTTCGTAAGTGGCCGTGAAGGGATTGACAACCCCTTTATTGCGTTGGTTGCGAGTTCTCAGTTTTGTTTGTGTAGGTGCGTGGGACTTTTGAGGAGCCTCCTACTGGATTGATACCTTGGTTCTCAAAACTGAGGGAAATACTTACGCTACACTTGTTGCATCACCCTCTCCTCTTTGGGGAAAACCAACGCTAGCTCAAGACGTAGAAAGAAGGATTTCTGCTGCCGTTGCCGGGGAGGTCTTCGCTCAAGTCAAGACATACCAAGTACCCATCACAAACCCTTCTCCCTCGCATTTACATTATTTGCCTCTCATTTTCTGTCACGACCAGTTTTTCAATAAAATACTTATTGAGAAATCGATCTTTTGATTCCAGTATAGGAAGAGTTATCCTTACTGGTAGACAAATAATTGATACAGAAGGCCAGTAGCATTAAATATATTACAGGGCTGAGCTGAGGTTGCTCAACAATTTATTACAAACACGCCAATATTGTACATAAGGGCGGTTATGGCATAGGGTGTGGTGGCATGCTATTGACTCGAGATAACAGTGGTGGTGGAAATGTCACAGTGGAGTGGATAACATGACTCCTAAACTGGCAGCTCATCAAGCGTCGAGGTGAGGCTCGATGAATTTATTCAGGTAGCGGAAGCGGATATAATACAATGACCAAATCCAGGATCGCACGAGACTGACTGGGACTCCTCTAGGCGTCGGACTCGCTATCGAACTCTTCATCCATGAGATCGCCTTCATCAACATCTGGCCAAATCAACAAGCCAGGTGAGTACTTTGAAAGTACTCGCAAGACAGTTCGGACATAAGATATAACAAGTGCATGCATGAATGCGTCATGAGCAAAATAACAATGCTCATTCAAATAATAAATATTTGCATGACATGATAAGTAAAAAGGAAGTCGAGCGGTAGTCCTCCCGAAATTTCCAACAAACAACTGAAGACCGATCGGGTGTCTGGAGCGACGCCTCGAAAGGTAAACAAATAAATAATCATGCCGCAGTCGGGTGTCTAAGCGACACCACATAAAGGGCTTATATTGAAAGGTAAATGACAAGCATGCCACAGTCGGACGTCTAAGCGACATCGCAGAAAGGGCGTATATCAAAAGTAAATAACCAGTGTGCCACAGTCGGACGTCTGAGTGACATCGCTGAAAGGGCTTATATCGAAAGTAAATAACAAGTGTGCCACAGTCGGACGTTTGAGCGACATCGCAGAAAGGGCTTAAATCAAGAGTAAATAACAAGTGTGCCACAGTCGGACGTCTGACCGACATCGCATAAAGGGCTTATATCAGAAGTAAATAACAAGTGCTCCATAGTCGAACGTCTGAGCAACATCGCAAAACGGGCGTATATTTCATTATTCATATCTGATAAATTCACGAAGATATAATACTCATAGGAAATATTCACACATAATAATAAATGGGTTAGTCCATCCACAGGAATAAACTTTTAACCGGACTTAACACTCATGTGGTTCACCGGAGTTTTGTCACTGAGACTGAAATTTTGACAAGATATGATGAACACAGTACTTGGACATGTACAAGATGATTCAAAGGATTTTTGACTCTGTAGAGTTTGTACTAATTGCCCACAGCCAATGGATTTCTGTAGTCACGAAGGACTAGTTCCGTTTACGGTATTTCGGTAGAAACACATCTAACCAGTACACACCCATCCCACCTCACGATGCCAGGAATCACCCTAGGCAACGTCCAAGAAAATCTTTGAGACGGGGAGGTCACAACCTCGAATAGCATGGGATCAAATTTATATACGCGCGCTCTAAGGGGTGCCCCCCTCTCGGTCCCAACCGGAAACACCCATGCCCCCTGACCGGATGACGGGCTTTAATCCAGGGCCATGGAACCCTCATCACGGCCTCTCTATTTGGTGTGTACCAGGAAAGCAGTTTGCAACTTACTAAGCCATATCCCTTGCAGAAAACATGGGGTAGTACAGGAAGGGAAACGAATGGGATCGTGACTTGATTCACGTTGACACTGGAGCCAACAGTCTGGCATAAGACTGGCATGCTACAACACTGCCATCTTACCCATTCTCATGCCATCACATGGCCATGCAACTTATATCCAACAACATATGGATTTTTGAACTCACTTGCCTCATCTTTGCATGAAATATAACATTTATCGAAATGCTCATAAACATGCCATGAAACTACTAAATGCAAACATGAAACAAACACTCATCATATCAAAAGTTCAAACATGCTTGCCTGGTTCAGAGTAGTCGGAGTCTAACTTGGCGAAGTTTGCGGTTTCGTCACCTCCTCCGGTATCTACGGTATAAGAAAATACGTGCTAACATAAATACTGAGAGTGCACAAAAAGGTGTTCCAAATATTTTTCAAATAAACATGACAAAAAACTAGATAGAAAAATAAAGATGACAGAAAAAGAATCAATCAAAAATCAGTTTCTATTAAAAAGTTATAAAGGTTTTAAATCCAGGGACTCATCTGTAATGAAACAGAAAGTTTCCAGGGGCCAACTTATAAAAATAGAAAACGGTTCGAAAAAGAGAAATCACTGACGAGGGGTCCCACCCTTTAGGTTTGAAATTTCAAAGGGGGAGGAACAAAGCTCGTCGGCGCCCGAGAGTTGCGGTGGTCGCCGGCGGCGATCCACGGTGAGTTGGGAGGATCAAAGAGTACCTACGTGCCTAGGGTGTCCTTCCGCGTTGGTGGGTGGTGGTGGTGGTCGTCGGCGAGCACCACGTTGACGGCGGTCCTTGCTCTGGCGGACGGCGGCTCGGGTGGAGTTGGATCTCGTCGGGGAGGGCTGCGGAGGTCAAATTGAAGCCGGGGTTAGATCAATGGTTTCCCGAGGAGACTACTGACGAGGTTAGGGCGGCGAGGGTGGCCTCACGGGAGTGGATCAAGCTGGTGGCCGAGGTGGATTGGGGCGGCCGGAGTTGGGGGAGGAGACCTCCTCGAGGTCCTCCTAGTGGCTTGGCGGGGTACTGGTGGGGTGCAGTGGTGGTGCGTGCTCGAGAACAAGCTCGGGACTCCATTTTATAGGTGATCCGAGGTGGTGGCCGAGAACGGGGATCTCCGGCGATGGTTACGGCGGCGCAGTGCTTGGTCGGGGAGATTAGGAGGTTGATCATCGACGTGGAGGTCCACGGGCTCCGTTTAGCATCTAACCTTGGCTGGATTGGGTGTGCTGGGTGGTTTCGGCAGAACGGGGCGGCGCGGGCCCGTCGGCGGCAGAGGGCGCGCCCTGTGCTTGCCGGGCCACGGCGATGGTGCTGTGGTGTGTTCTGGCATGCATGAGGCCACGCGGAGGGCTAGGGAGCGTTGGGCAGCGCAGAACGGCGTAGCGAGCCGGTGTTGGCTCCGTTGGCCGCCACGGGTGGCTCTGCCACCGCAGAAGCTGCCGGCGTCGGTGATGCTCGCCGCCACCGACACCTGCGTCCATCCAAGAGGGCGTGCGGTGCTCTAGTCAGGGAGAAGGGGCCGTGTGCAACGCGCCAGGGTGCACGGGTGATCGGTGACAAGTTACTGACGAAAACGACAATGAAGATAACTCTGAAACTCTAAACTTTTACTGAAAGCGTACAGGAATAGTGCCGGCCAAGTGTTTGATGAAATGATTCGAGCATGAGAAAAATTTATCTGGGGCTGATCTTTGGTGTGGTGGTCTCTCAAAGCATCTGGGGGCTGCCTGAATTTTGGTGGAATTTTTGGAGAAAGGAAAATATGAATTTCACCAAAAATGATGAATCTGGTCCAAACTTGCAGAGGTTGAAACTTGAAAATTTTGAAAAGTGGAAGAGTGGATCTTGATGGGTCCAGGTTGTGGGTGCTAGGGACTATCCAGAGGAGTTGGTTTGAGATCAAATCTCAAAGTAAATCAGGCATTTCCTTTGTAAAGCATCTAGGCTTAGAATAAATGATAGAATTGTTTTGGGGAGAAAAATAAATGGATTGAACTTGTTGGGACAGAAGGCTTGGATTGCCCCAAAGTGGAGGGAGGGGTTTGGGAGAATTTACCACATGAGGCATGGTAAAACCAAGAATGGTTCAAAACAAAAGAGTAGCTCCAAAACCCTTAGGGTTTCTTTTTAAAAGAAAAAAAATTCCAAGAAATGTTTTTGAGAAGAGAAACTCAGAAGAAAGGTTTTAATAACCAACTACCAGGGTTGTAGAAGCTACAAAAATCAAAGTCCTTGCCAAGGGGAAATTTTTTGAGAGAGAGAGGTTTTAGGAAGGATTTAAATGGCCTTCTTCAAATCCAACAAGGTTTTTGTTGAAAATTAAATAAATTTTTTTGGAGTGTCACATTTTCCTCTCCCCCACTTCACCCTTGCCATTTTATTCGCCCTTTCTTTCCCAATCTCCTCCTCTCTTTTCACTTGCCTTTTTTTTGTGTGTGCTTGTTTTCTTGTTTGACCTTATGGCCGCGCCTAAGGGTCCCAACCACCTTCTCAGAAGGATGGATGAGATTGAATCAAATATTAGAAGCTTTATAAATTTGCAATTTGAGCATAATAATTTCTTTAGAAAAGAGCTTAAGGAACAAAAAGTTTTTTGGGGTTTATGAACAAAGAGCTTGATGATATGAATAAAGAATTCTATGGTGTTAACGCTCAAATTACCCGGCTTGAAAATGCTATAACCAAAATTTCTGACAAGCAAGCCACCTTAGTCAATAAGATGGCCGCTAAACCAGAAAAATTACATGAAAATAATGATGAGGATCTTAAAGTTATTAATGCGTCTCCAATTAGATCTATGTTTTGCAATACGAATTTTGATGATTATGGGAGTGATGATGAATCAACTTTGCCTAGAAGGCGTCCCAAAAATTCGGAATCTTTAGATCGTGATGTTAAATTTGGTAAAAGAGAGATTGGAGAATCTTCAACTTCTAATAATATTGAACCTACTATCTCAGATTTCAAGGAATTTGATTATGATAATTGCTCTTTAAAAGGTTGTATTTCCTTGTTGCAATTCGTTGTTAATTCTCCTCATGCTTATAGTCAAAATAAAGCTTTTACCAAACATATCGTTGATGCCTTGTTGCAATCTTATGATGAAAAACTTAATTTGGAAGTTTCTATACCTAGAAAACTTAATGATGAGTGGGAACCTACTATAAAGATCAGAATTAAAGATTATGAGTGTTTTGCTTTGTGTGATTTGGGTGCTAGTGTTTCCACGATTCTAAAAACTTTATGTGATATTCTAGGTTTCCATGATCTTGATGATTGCATTTTAAATTTGCACCTTGCGGATTCCACCATTAAAAAGCCTATGGGAAGGATCAATGATATTCTTATTGTTGCAAATAGAAATTTGGTGCCCGTAGATTTTATCGTTCTTGATATAGATTGCAATCTTTCTTGCCCTATTATTCTTGGTAGACCTTTCCTTAGAACGATTGGTGCGATTATTGATATGAAGGAAGGGAACATTAGATTCCCATTTCCTTTAAAGAAAGGCATGGAGAACTTTCCAAGAAAGAAAGTCAAATTACCTTATGGATGTATCATGTGTGCTACTTATGAATCTAGTGCCAAAGATGGCACTAGCTAAATCTATCTTCGCTTTTATGCCTAGCTAGGGGCGTTAAACGATAGCGCTAGTTGGGAGGCAACTCAATTTTCTTTATGTTTTTTGTTTTTGCTCCTGTTTAGGAATAAATCTTGCATATACTCTCTGTTTAGATGTGTTTTTATCTTTTAGTTAGTGTTTGTGCCAAGTAGAACCTATAGGATAACCTACGATGATAGTTGATTTGATTCTGCTGAAAAACAGAAACTTTGCGCTCACGAGAAAAAAATCAATAAATCACAGAAAGGTGCTTTTGCATTGATTCGTTTTGCTGCTGATCAATAGACAAATGTTCCAGTACTTCCTATTTTGGTGGAATTTTTAGAGTTCCAGAAGTTTGCGTTAGTTACATATTTCTACAGACTGTTCTGTTTTTGATAGATTCTGTTTTTCCTGTGTTGTTTGCTTATTTCAATGCATCTATGGCTAGTAAATTAGTTTATAAACCATAAGGAAGTTGGAGTACAGTGGTTTAACACCAAAATAAATAAAGAATGAGTTCATTGCAGTAACTTATGTGTGTTGGAAATATGCCCTAGAGGAAATAATAAAAGGATTATTATTATATTTCCTTGTTCATGATAATTGTCTTTTATTCATGCTATAATTGTATTATCCGGAAATCGTAATACATGTGTGAATACTTAGACCACAACATGTCCCTAGAGAGTCTCTAGTTGACTAGCTCATTGATCAACAGATAGTCATGGTTTCCTGACTATGGACATTGGATGTCATTGATAACGGGATCACATCATTAGGAGAATGATGTGATGGACAAGACCCAATCCTAAGCATAGCACAAGGTCGTGTAGTTCGTTTTGCTAGAGGTTTTCCAATGTCAAGTATCTCTTCCTTGGACCATGAGATCGTGTAACTCCCGGATACCGTAGGAGTGCTTTGGGTGTACCAAACGTCACAACGTAACTGGGTGACTATAAAGGTGCACTACAGGTATCTCCGAAAGTGTCTGTTGGGTTGACACGGATCGAGACTGGGATTTGTCACTCCGTATTACGGAGAGGTATCACTGGGCCCACTCGGTAGTGCATCATCATAATGAGCTCAAAGTGACCAAGTGTCTGGTCACGGGATCATGCATTACGGTACGAGTAAAGTGACTTGTCGGCAACGAGATTGAACGAGGTATTGGGATACCGACGATCGAATCTCGGGCAAGTAACATACCGTCTGACAAAGGGAATAGTATACGGGGTTGCTTGAATCCTCGACGTCGTGGTTCATCCGATGAGATCATCGAGGAGTATGAGGGAGCCAACATGGGTATCCAGATCCCGCTGTTGGTTATTGACCGGAGAGCCGTCTCGGTCATGTCTGCATGTCTCCCGAACCCGTAGGGTCTACACACTTAAGGTTCGGTGACGCTAGGGTTGTAAAGATATGAGTATGCAGCAAACCGAATGTTGCTCGGAGTCCCGGATGAGATCCCGGATATCACGAGGAGCTCCGGAATGGTCCGGAGGTAAAGAATTATATATAGGAAGTGTTGTTTCGGCCATCGGGAAAGTTTCGGGGTCACCCGATATTGTACCGGGACCACAGGAAGGGTCCCGGGGGTCCACCGGGTGGGGCCACCTATCCTGGAGGGCCCCGTGGGCTGAAGTGGGAGGGAACCAGCCCCTAGTGGGCTGGTGCGCCCCCCTTGGCCCCCCCTGCACCTAGGGTTGGAAACCCTAGGGTGGGGGCGCACCACTTGCCTTGGGGGGCACTCCACCCCCCCTGGCCGCCGCCCCCTTGGGAGATTCCCATCTCCAGGGACGGCGCCCCCCAGGGGGCCTATATAAAGGAGGGGGGGAGGGAGGGCAGCCGCACCCTGAGTCTTGGCGCCTCCCTTCCCCTGCTACACCTCTTCCTCCTCCCGCAGTTGCTTGGCGAAGCCCTGCCGGAGTCCTGCTGCATCCACCACCACGCTGTCGTGCTGCTGGATCTTCATCAACCTCTCCTTCACCCTTGCTGGATCAAGACGGAGGAGACGTCACGCTGACCGTACGTGTGTTGAACGCGGAGGTGCCATCCGTTCGGCGCTAGGATCTCCGGTGATAGGATCACGACGAGAACGACTACCTCAACCCCGTTCTCTTGAACACTTCCGCACGCGATCTACAAGTGGTATGTAGATGCGTCTCTCTCTCTCTCATTGCTAGATGAGCTCATAGATTGATCTTGGTGGACGTAAGAATTTTTTTATTTTATGCAACGTTCCCCAACAGTGGTATCAGAGCTAGGTCTATGCGTAGTTCTCTATTGCACGAGTAGAACACAAATCTGTTGTGGGAGTAGATCTTGTCAACTTGCTTGCCACTACTAGTATTTTCTTGCTTCAGTGGTATTGTGGGATGAAGCGGCCCGGACCGACCTTACACGTACGCTTACGTGAGACAGGTTCCACCGACTGACATGCACTAGTTGCATAAGGTGGCTAGCGGGTGTCTGTCTCTCCTACTTTAGTTGGAGAGGATTTGATGAAAAGGGTCCTTATGAAGGGTAAATAGAAGTTGACAAAATCACGTTGTGGTTATTCGTAGGTAAGAAAACGTTCTTGCTAGAACCCAATTGCAGCCACGTAAAAGATGCAACAACAATTAGAGGACATCTAACTTGTTTTTGCAGCAATTGTCATGTGATGTGATATGTCTAGAAGTTGTGATGAATGATGAATGATATATTGTGATGTATGAGATCATGTTCTTGTAATAGGAATCACGACTTACATGTCGATGAGTATGACAACCGGCAGGAGCCATAGGAGTTGTCTTAATTATTGTATGACCTACGTGTCTATGATTTAACGCCATGTAATTACTTTACTTTATTGCTAAGCCGTTAGCTATAGTAGTAGAAGTAATAGTTGGCGAGCAACTTCATGGAGGCATGATGATGGAGATCATGATGATGGAGATCATGGTGTCATGCCAGTGATGAAGATGATCATGGAGCCCCGAAGATGGAGATCGAAGGAGCTATATGATATTGGCCATATCATTTCACTACTTTATATAATTGCATGTGATGTATATTATGTTTTATGCATCTTGTTTACTTAGAACGGCGGTAGTAAATAAGATGATCCCTTATAATAATTTCAAGAAAGTGTTCCCCCAAACTATGCACCGTTGCTAAAGTTCGTCGTTTCGAAGCACCACGTGATGATCGGGTGTGATAGATCCTTACGTTCACATACAACGGGTGTAAGACAGTTTTACACATGCAAAACACTTAGGGTTAACTTGATGAGCCTAGCATGTACAGACATGGACTCGGAACACAAGAGACCGAAAGGTCGAACATGAGTCGTATGGAAGATACGATCAACATGGAGATGTTCACCGATGATGACTAGTCCGTCTCATGTGATGATCGGACACGGCCTAGTCGACTCGGATCGTGTAACACTTAGATGACTAGAGGGATGTCTAATCTGAGTGTGAGTTCATTAAATAATTTGATTAGATGAACTTAAGTATCATGAACTTAGTCTAAAATCTTTGCAAAATATGTCTTGTAGATCAAATGGCCAACGCTCATGTCAACATGAACTTCAACGCATTCCTAGAGAAAACCAAGCTGAAAGATGATGGCAGCAACTATTCGGACTGGGTCCGGAACCTGAGGATCATCCTCATAGCAGCCAAGAAAGCATATGTCCTAGAAGGACCGCTAGGTGAAGCACCCATCCCAGAGAACCAAGACGTTATGAACGCTTGGCAGTCACGTGCTGATGATTACTCCCTTGTTCAGTGCGGCATGCTTTACAACTTAGAACCGGGGCTCCAAAACTGTTTTGAGCAACACGGAGCATATGAGATGTTCGAGGAGCTGAAAATGGTTTTTCAAGCTCATGCCTGGGTCGAGAGATATGAAGTCTCCGACAAGTTCTATAGTTGTAAGATGGAGGAAAAGAGTTCTGTCAGTGAGCACATACTCAAAATGTCTGGGTTGCACAACCGCCTGTCCCAGCTGGAGATCAACCTCCCGGATGAGGCGGCCATTGACAGAATCCTTCAGTAACTCCCATCGAGCTACAAGAGCTTTGTGATGGGCTACAATATGCAGGGGATGGTGAATACCATTCCTGAAGTATTTTCAATGCTGAAGTCAGCAGAGGTTGAAATCAAGAAAGAACATCAAGTGTTGATGGTCAATAAGACCACTAAGTTCAAGAAGGGCAAGGGTAAGAAGAACTTCAAGAAGGACGGCAAAGATGTTGCCGTGCCCAGTAAGCCAGTTGCCGGGAAGAATTCAAAGAATGGACCCAAGCCTGAGACTAAGTGCTTTTATTGCAAAGGGAAGGGTCACTAGAAGCGAAACTGCCCCAAATACTTAGCGGATAAGAAGGCCAGCAACACTAAAGGTATATGTGATATACATGTAATTGATGTGTACCTTACCATTACTCGTAGTAACTCCTGGGTATTTGATACCGGTGCCGTTGCTCACATTTGTAACTCACAACAGGAGCTGCGGAATAAGCGGAGACTGGCGAAGGACGAGGTGACGATGCGCGTCGGGAATGGTTCCAAGGTCGATGTGATCACCGTCGGCACGCTACCTCTACATTTACCCACGGGATTAGTTATGAACCTCAATAATTGTTATTTAGTGCCAAGTTTGAGCATGAACATTGTATCTGGATCTCGTTTAATACAAGATGGCTACTCATTTAAATCCAAGAATAATGGTTGTTCTATTTATATGAGAGATATGTTTTATGGTCATGCCCCGATGGTCAATGGTTTATTCTTAATGAATCTCGAACGTAATGTTACACATATTCATAGTGTGAATACCAAAAGATGTAAAGTCGATAATGATAGTCCCACATACTTGTGGCACTGCCGCCTTGGTCACATTGGTGTCAAGCGCATGAAGAAGCTCCATGCCGATGGACTTTTAGAGTCTCTTGATTATGAATCATTTGACACATGTGAACCATGCCTCATGGGCAAAATGACCAAGACTCCGTTCTCCGGAACAATGGAGCGAGCAACCAACTTATTGGAAATCATACATACTGATGTGTGTGGTCCAATGAGCGTTGAGTCTCGCGGAGGATATCGTTATGTTCTCACTCTCACTGATGACTTAAGTAGATATGGGTATGTCTACTTGATGAAACACAAGTCAGAGACCTTTGAAAAGTTCAAGGAATTTCAGAATTAAGTAGAGAATCAACGTGACCGAAAGATAAAATTCTTACGATCGGATCGTGGAGGAGAATATTTAAGTCACGAATTTGGTACGCACTTAAGGAAATGTGGAATCGTTTCACAACTCACGCCGTGTGGAACACCTCAGCGTAACGGTGTGTCCGAACGTCGTAATCGCACTCTATTGGATATGGTGCGATCTATGATGTCTCTTACTGATTTACCGCTATCATTTTGTGGATACGCTCTAGAGACAGCTACATTCACTTCAAATAGGGCACCGTCTAAATCCGTTGAGACGACACCGTATGAATTATGGTTTGGGAAGAAACCTAAGCTGTCGTTTCTAAAAGTTTGGGGATGTGATGCTTATGTCAAGAAACTTCAACCTGAAAACCTCGAACCCAAGTCGAAAAAATGTGTCTTCATAGGATACCCTAAGGAAACCATTGGGTATACCTTCTACCTTAGATCCGAAGGCAAGATCTTTGTTGCCAAGAACGGATCCTTTCTGGAAAAAGAGTTTCTCTCGAAAGGAGTAAGTGGGAGGAAAGTAGAACTCGATGAAGTACTACCTCTTGAACCGGAAAGTAGTGCAGCTCAGGAAAATGTTCCTATGGTGCCTACATCGACTGGAGAGGAAATTAATGATGATGATCACGGTACTTCGGATCAAGTTGCTACTGAACTTCGTAGGTCCACAAGGACACGTTCCACACCAGAGTGGTATGGCAACCCTGTCCTGGAAATCATGTTGTTAGACAACGGTGAACCTTCGAACTATGAAGAAGCGATGGCGGGCCCAGATTCCAACAAATGGCTTGAAGCCATGGAATCCGAGATAGAATCCATGTATGAAAACAAAGTATGGACTTTGACAGACTTGCCGATGATCGGCGAGCGATAGAAAACAAATGGATCTTTAAGAAGAAGACGGACGCGGATGGTAATGTCACCATCTATAAAGCTCGACTTGTCGCTAAGGGTTATCGGCAAGTTCAAGGGGTTGACTACGATGAGACTTTCTCTCCCATAGCGAAGCTTAAGTCCGTCTGAATCATGTTAGCAATTGCCGCATACTATGATTATGAGATATGGCAGATGGACGTCAAAACAGCATTCCTTAACGGTTATCTTAAGGAAGAGCTGTATATGATGCAGCCGGAAGGTTTTGTCGATCCTAAGAATGCTAACAAAGTATGAAAGCTCCAGCGATCCATTTATGGGCTGGTGCAAGTGTCGGTGTCAAAACCGGCGGATCTCGGGTAGGGGGACCCGAACTGTGCGTCTAGGCGGATGGTAACAGGAGACAAGGGACACGATGTTTTACCCAGGTTCGGGCCCTCTTGATGGAGGTAAAACCCTACGTCCTGCTTGATTGATATTGATATTGTGGATGTTTACAAGAGTGGATCTACCATGAGATCAAGGAGGCTAAACCCTAGAAGCTAGCCTATGGTATGATTGGAATGGTTGTTGTTGTGTCCTACGGACTAGAGCCATCCGGTTTATATAGACACCGGAGAGGGCTAGGGTTACATAGAGTCGGTTACAATGGTAGGAGATCTACATATCCGTATCGCCAAGCTTGCCTTCCACGCCAAGGAAAGCCCCATCCGGACACGGGGCGAAGTCTTCAATCTTGTATCTTCATAGTCTTGGAGTCCGGTCGATGATGATAGTCCGGCCGATGATAGTTCGACTGATGATGGTAGTCCGGCCATCCGGACACCCCCTAATCCAGGACTCCCTCTGTAGGCCCTGAACCAGGCTTCAATGACGATAAGTCCGGCGCGTATATTGCTTGGCATTGCAAGGCGGGTTCCTCCTCCGAATGATAGAAGATTGTGAACACCAGGATAGTGTCCGGCTCTGCAAAATAAATTCCACATTCCACCGTAGAGAGATTAATATATACACAAGTTTAATCTACTGACGTTTTTTTTACGGCATGACGTCACGCTACTACCAAGCCATTACTTGAATCGTTTTTTACTCTACCACCTCAGCGCATTTAGCGAAGCGGTTTCCTTGGCACGTCTTGTCGAAGCAGAGATCATGTTCCCCTTAATCCGGGATTCTCATCAATACGGACGTGGGTAACCCAACCGCGCCATTGATGGTGACGCTTGGAGGATAAGCGAGTTTTACCAGGCCGGTGGGGGACGCGTAGACTTCGCCCGCCCATATAAGGGATAAGGATTCACCTTTTCACCTACGCCTTCTTCCTCCTTTGCTTATCCATCTCCGCGCACTCGAGCTCCAGCGCCCAAGCCCGCACATCTCGTCTCAACCTTCCCAGTCATGTCTGGAGCGGGAGGCAAGTGGATGACCTCCTCCGTTACGGAAGAGCACATCGAAAGACTGCACAGCGCCGGCTACCTGTCCGGTGACATCGCGCACCGGCTGCCCAACGAGGGACAGCTCATCCCCACCCCCAGGCCCCATGAGAAGGTCGTTTTTCTTCCCCACTTCCTCCGCGGACTTGGTTTTCCACTTCACCCCTTTGTCCGGGGGCTCATGTTCTACTACGGCCTGGATTTCCATGATCTGGCGCCGAACTTCATCCTCAACATCTCGGCGTTTATCGTCGTGTGCGAGGCCTTCCTCTGCATCCAGCCCCACTTCGGTTTGTGGCTCAAGACCTTCAATGTCAAGCCGAAGGTTGTGAAGGGCACTCAAGCGGAGTGCGGGGGCGCCATGTTGGGTAAGATGCCCAATGTCCTTTGGTTTGAAGGGGCCTTCGTGGAATCCGTCAAGGGGTGGCAATCGGGGTGGTTCTATATCACCGAGCCGCGCGACCCTAAGTGGGCGGCGGCCCCCGAGTTTAGATCTGGTATCCCCATGCAGCTCACCTCCTGGAAAGAGAAGGGCTTGCTGTGGGGTAGTTCGGACGAGGTGACGGGACTCCAAGCCTGTATCCAGAAGCTGGTGAAGAAGCTCAGTCTGGTTAACATGGTCCAAGTCATGCTCGTCCGCCGGATTCTCCCATGCCAAGAGAGGGCATTCAATCTGTGGGAGTTCAATCCGGAACAGCACCAGGCGCTGAGCGGGCTCTTCGACACGACGTACGAAGGCACCTAGAGGGTGCTGTTTAAGGGTGCCGAAGCCCCCGCATCCGCGACTGAAGATCGCGGATTTCACTCGCAGCGCCAGTCCGACGAGGTAAGTGATTCTACCCCTTTACGGGACACTTGCTTTTCATAGTTTGACTCTATGCGGGTTTTAATTTCCCCTTTTCCTTGGACAGGACTGGATGAGGAAGGCGGAGCAGATTATCTGCCTGGCTCCCATGCCAGAAAACCCAGTGGACGCCCGTCTAGCGAGGCTGCTGGTTCCGGCACCGCACGTGGTGCCGGAGAAGAAGGCCAAGAAGGAGGCCACGGGTGCTCGAAAGAGTTCCCATTTTCAGGTGTCCGACGACTCCAGGGCGGACTCCTCCCCCGAAAACGAGGAGGAGAAAGAGGACTCCCTCCTAGAGGAGGGAGAGAGGAAGAGGAAGGCTTCCCCGACAGGGGAGGCCGAAGGGTCCAAGAGGGGAAGGACTATTCCCCCGGACAGCCCCGCCAACATCAACGTTGGCGAGGAAGAATGGCCTTTAAGGGCCAGGCCTCCAGCGAGATCGTAAGTATCTGGATTCCTGAGTGGTTTATAATTTCTTTTTCTGTGTCACATAGCGTCATTCTGATGCCGCATGCTGCCTGTAGTCTGGCCAATGATGATCTCCCCGCTTCATCGAGCGAGTCGTTGGCTCCGTCGGATGTAGATTCCATCCCGACCGCCTCCACCCCTCGCGACACTGAGGACGCCGAGGTGGGATCCCAAGAAGGGACCCATCAGGGGGAGGCTCCGGAGGCGCCACAAGGCAGCCTCCCGGACTTTGTGCCGGACACCATATCGGAACCCGCAGTGGTTCCGGAGTCCGGTCGGCAGCCCCTTCGCACGAAGGGCAAGACCGTGACGCCGGCGGCTTCCGTCCAACCGGAGGCGCCGGACAATTTGTTGGAGGCGCTCCAGAGCCCTTCCATCGAGGAAGAACACCGCACTATTATGAGTGCGGTGATTCAGAAGGTACAGCTCGCCAAGAGCGGGCTGACCGAAGCCTGCAGTAGGCTTCTATCAGGCTTTGAGGTATGAAGTTAAAAATATGCAATGTAATACCGCATAGACAGTAGCCCCTGATGCTCGGTTCGGTGTTCGGAAAGAAAAGCCGGACTGAGGATCTGAAAAAAAGAAGATAGACGCAGGGTTGCTAAAAAATTATGTCAATATGGGTTGCAGCCTGCGCTGCTGACCTCTGCCGCACTGACTGCGAAGGTCGGTGCTTTGAAGCAGGAGCTCGAGCGGTCCGAGGAAGAGCTCGGCTGCACCAAGAAGCAGCTCCAGGACAAAGAAGGTGAGTAACACCACTTTGAACTTGTACCTTACAGAAAAGGATTTAGGTTGCAACAAAAAATAACAAGGATAACATGGGTACTGCAGGGGCCACCAATGAGGTGGCGACCCTGAAGGAGGCCGTGTCTGCGGCCGAACGCAATGCGGCCGCGGAACGGGCAGAGCGAGAAAAGCAGGAGGCGCGGGTGGCGGTGGTTCAGCAAGAGCTCCAGGCTCTCATGGAAAAGCATGAGAGTTTGGAGCATGACTCAAAGACTCGAGAGTCCAAGCTTGCCTCGGCTCTCGAAAGTGCCAAGACTGCCAAGGCCGATGCCCATAAGTCCCTTCAGGAGATTGAGTTGGTGAGGAAGATAGCGGCGGGTAAGGCATTTTTCATGCAAAGCAAGCATGTGAATGTAAATTACGTGTTACTTAGCCGAATTCGGAGCTCTCCAGGGGCGTTTGCAGATCTGCCTCGCAGCGTGTCTGATGCCGCCGCATTCTACCGAGCCGAGGAGGGGAGCTCAACGGAGAAGGTCTTCTGGTCTCAGTATGCTGAGGCCGGCCATCCGGTGCCCCTTAGCGACCAGCTGAAGTAGCTGGTTGAGCTCCACAAGGTGGCCGAGCAGGCCATGAAGGGCCTCATAGTCCGGCTGTGGCCTGGAGAGGCCATGCCTGGGAGCTACTTCGGTCTCGTGCGACGGTTGGTGGATGCGTGCCCCTGGGTGGAGGTTATCAAGCGCTCCGCCTGTATTGAAGGTGCTCGTCGGGCCCTTGCCCGTGCAAAGGTGCATTGGGGCAAGCTGGATGCGGAGAAGCTAATCACTGACGCGCCACCAGTGGGCAAGGAATATCGTACGCCCGAGATGTACTATAAGACTATCCTGAAGGGTGCCCTCAAGATTGCAGATGAGTGCCCCAGGGATGTAATTATTGAGTAAATTCGCAACGTGTTATCCTGTGCGCTGAAAACTTTGTTCATATGCGCTAAGCAACGCTTGTTAATTTAAAATATTACCTTCTGTGCGGCCGTTTATTAAATCTGAGAGATGGCAAGTCGTCGGCTTCAGCCCCCATGCCACGAGTGCTGGGGTGTTCGGGATAAACTTGAGCACTCTTGTTCCCATTTTTGGGTCCATCTAGGGAGGCGCTCAACACAACGAACAAGGCAACCAGACTTATAGTGCTTGAACACTCTCACTTAGCCATAGAATTCTATAATTTTAAATTTCGGTGAAGCCCCTAGTATTCGGAAGGCCGAATTAGGGGCGCTATCCACGCCTTCGTCGGACATTATTCGGAACTTCGCTCGAAGCGGCGTAGGTCTTTAAGGACCCGAAAGGACCTCTCGAACAGCGACCAGTCTCTCGCCTTATCATGACAGTCAGTTTTAGCTTTCTCCACTAAGGCGTTAACCCGGCTCAACCGGGGCACAATCGCAGTGGTTCTCCCAGTGCTACCTTAGACGATAGAACAGAACGTAAGGTGCCAAACATGGGAGCCGGGCAAACCCAACTATTGACCCAAGACATGATTCGGAGCCGATTCATATAATGCTATAAGTTCGGGGTGCCGCACTTGTGAAAGTGTGCGGACTTTATCACACCATAATGCGGGGAACATAAGCCCTTGGTGTATTTGGCCGTACCAAGATGTACGGATGCGACATGTCGTAAATGAACATATATATATATATATATATAATGTAATGCAATTATGGGCAAAAAGTGCTACATTTTATTCGAGAAGATATGAGTGCGGAATGATACAAATAGTGCAGAAAGCAAGGGATTGGACGAATTAAAGGCGTCTCCCTCCAGGGGTAGGCCGCCGAATGGTGTATTTAACAAATTTAATGCTCGTAATGGAGACCACCTGAGTGTTCATCGCAGCCTTTGTCCCTCCCTGGCTGTTGCATCATGAGTTCGGCAGGTTCGCCGCCGGACAGAGTTCTGTATAAAAAGGAAGAAATAAAAGATAAAAAGAGCAACACACTTGGGAGCCCCTGGTGTGGTCGAACCGCACTCTGGGTCTGTTGTGGTTGTGCCTCTCCCCCTATGCCCATGGTATCTCCAAGGCGTAATTATGTACGCGGCGAGTTTGTCTTACAATTGTGCGAGGGCTGGGGTTGAGGCCGCATTGCTACACGTGCTCGGGACGTGCCAGGTGGTCTTGGTTGATGTTGCTCTGGGCGCGTTTGGCCGTGTCCGGTCGTTTAACGGACGGACTCGAAAATTGCCTTAAAAGGCCGCTCTGTACTTCTGCTGCGAGAGCCGCTGTATGTTCCTCCGTTCGGAGGGAGCGTTCCGTGTTTCCATTGACCGTGATGACTCCACGAGGGCCTGGCATCTTGAGCTTAAGGTATGCATAATGCGGCACCGCGTTGAATTTTGCGAACGCGGTTCGTCCGAGCAGAGCGTGATAGCCACTGCGGAACGGGACTATGTCGAAGATTAACTCCTCGCTTCGGAAATTATCCGGGGATCCGAAGACCACTTCCAGTGTGACTGAGCCTATACAACTGGCCTCGACACCTGGTATGACGCCTTTGAAGGTTGTCTTTGTAGGTTTAATTCTTGAAGGGTCTATGCCCATCTTGCGCACTGTATCCTGATAAAGCAGGTTCAGGCTACTGCCGCCGTCCATCAGGACTCTCGTTAGGTGAAATCCATCGACGAGTGGGTCTAAAACCAATGCGGCGAATCCGCCATGGCGGATACTGGTCGGATGGTCTCTTCGATCGAAAGTGATCGGGCAAGAGGACCATGGGTTGAATTTTGGGGCGACTGGCTCCATCGTGTATATGTCCCTTAGTTCACGCTTCCGCTCCCTCTTGGGTATATGCGTTGCGTATATCATGTTTACCGTCCGAACTTGAGGGGGGAATCCCTTTTGTCCTCTGTTGTTCGGTGGCCGGGTCTCTTCCTCGTCATCGCTGTGTAACCCCTTGTCATTGTATTCGGTGATTAATTTGCCTGCCTGCTTGAATACCCAACAATCTCTGTTGGTGTGGTTAGCTGGCTTTTCTGGGGTTCCATGTATTTGACAGGAGCGGTCGAGTATTCGGTCCAAATTGGACAGGCCCGAAGTGGTTCTTTTGAATGGCTTCTTCCGTTGACCGGGCTTGGAGCCTCGGAATCCGGCATTGACTGTCGTATCCTCATTGCTGTCGCCGTTAATGCGGCATTTGTTTTTGTTACGACGCAACCTGCCATTGCAGTCCTTGGTATCCAGACTGCCAGCGTTTTTGCTGAGGTTGTTGCTGCGAGCTAGCCAGCTATCCTCTCCCGCACAGAAGCGGGTCATGAGTGATGTGAGGGCTGCCATGGATTTCGGCTTTTCCTGTCCTAGGTGCCAGGCCAGCCACTCATCGCGGATGTTATGTTTGAAGGCAGCGAGGGCCTCTGCATCTGGACAGTCGACGATTTGATTTTTCTTTGTTAAGAACCATGTCCAGAATTGCCTGGCCGATTCGTCTGGCTGTTGGATTATGTGGCTTAGGTCATCTGCGTCTGGTGGTCGCACATACGTGCCCTGGAAGTTGTCGAGGAATGCGGCTTCCAGGTCTTCCCAGCATCCAATTGACTCTGCGGGCAGGCTGTTAAGCCAATGCCGAGCTGGTCCTTTAAGCTTGAGTGGGAGATATTTGATGGCGTGAAGATCATCGCCACGGGCCATATGTATATGGAGGAGATAATCCTCAATCCAAACCGCGGGGTCTGTTGTGCCATCGTAGGATTCGATATTAACGGGTTTAAACCCTTCAGGGATTTGATGATCCATTACTTCGTCAGTGAAGCATAGTGGGTGTGCGGCGCCTTTGTATTGAGCAATATCGCGACGTAGCTCGAGAGAGCGTTGCCTGGTGTGTTCGGCCCGACCGTAGTAGTTGTATCCGGCGCGACAGTATTCGTCGTGGGTCTTGGGGCGCCCACGTGATCCATAGATAGATCTAGATTGTCTTGCCTTGTCCTCCAATATATCCCGCAAGTCCGGCGCGTTCCCCCGTGGTTTCATGCTTTTTGAGCGATGCCGGGGTACGGTTTTGGTGGAGGGCTTGCACGCCTCTCTGTCGCGGCCACGAGGTGGTCGGTCTGCCGTATTGTGCGCTGGTAATGCAGTTTTGTATGCTTCCTCCTCTAGTTGGGGGAGCAACTTGCGTTTTGGGTAGCTTTTGGAGGGGCGTTCGAGTTCATACTCTTCGGCCACGAGGACCTCGGTCCATCTGTCGGCCAATAGGTCTTGATCAGCTTGAAGCTGTTGCTGCTTTTTCTTTAGGCTGTTTGCCGTGGCCATTAGCCTGCGTCTGAAATGCTCTTGTTCGACGGGATCCTCAGGCACGACGAATTCGTCGTCGTCGAGGCTTGCCTCGTCTCCGGAGGGAGGTAAGTAATTATCATCCTCGACCTCTTCGTCTGCCGCCCTCTCGTGAGGGCTTGCTTCTGCCTCCTCCTGCGCTGGATCGTGCTGGAGGGGGTTGTCTTCGGCACTTTCTGGGGTGTTATTATCTCCTGTGCCGGAATCTCCATTCTTGCTGTGGCGGGATTTAGAGCGGCGCCGCTGACGTCGGCGCTTATGCTGTTTCTTTGTGGAATCGGCCTCCGTTGCTTCTTCGCCGTCCCCATCTTTTGGGGTGTCCACCATGTATATGTCGTTTGATGAGGTGGTCTTCCAGTGTCCTGTAGGAACTGGTTCTTGATAGTCTCCGGCATCGTCGTCCATACCGTCGATGTCTTCGTAGTCGTAGTCGAGTACGTCGGTTAGATCGTCGACGGTGGCTACGAAGTGGGTGGTGGGTGGGCCTTCTTCGTCGTCCGCATACCAACCATCCTGGTCGTAGTTCGGCCAGGGCTCTCCGGATAGCGAGAGATGCTTCAGCGAATTTAAGATATCGCTGAAGGGTGAGTGCTGAAAGATGTCCGCTGCGGTGAATTCCATGATCGGCGCCCAGTCGGATTCGACTGGCAGGGGCGCAGGAGGCTCGGGGTCCGACAGAGAGTCCGGCACCTCGGAGTCATAAGCTTTATGCGGGACAAGGTAAGTGTTTGGCTCCATCGCCGTAGAAGTTGCCGCTCCCAAGGCGGTGTCCAGCCATCCGTCCTCGATCTGAGTGATCGGCTCCGGACTATGGGTCGGAGCGGATTCGTGTGCGGCCTCCAAGGTGCTGTCCGGCGGCGGAGTTAGGTCGTGCCCATCGTGACAACACGGCACGCTCGGCTGTGGCTCAGATCCATCGAAGATCAAGTCTCCGCGGATATCGACCATGAAGTTTAGGCTTCCAAACCTGACCTAACGACCAGGGGCGTAGCTTTCGATCTGCTCGAGATGGCCAAGTGAGTTGGCCCGCAGTGCGAAGCCGCCGAATACGAAGATCTGTCCGGGGAGAAAAGTCTCACCCCAGACTGCGTCGTTGTTGATTGAAGAGGCCATCAAGCCTATCGGTGACGACACAGAGGAACTCTCAATGAAAGCACCAATGTCGGTGTCAAAACCGGCGGATCTCGGGTAGGGGGTCCCGAACTGTGCGTCTAGGCGGATGGTAACAGGAGACAAGGGACACGATGTTTTACCCAGGTTCGGGCCCTCTTGATGGAGGTAAAACCCTACGTCCTGCTTGATTGATATTGATATTGTGGATGTTTACAAGAGTGGATCTACCACGAGATCAAGGAGGCTAAACCCTAGAAGCTAGCATATGGTATGATTGTAATGGTTGTTGTTGTGTCCTATGGACTAGAGCCATCCGGTTTATATAGACACCGGAGAGGGCTAGGGTTACATAGAGTCGGTTACAATGGTAGGAGATCTACATATCCGTATCGCCAAGCTTGCCTTCCACGCCAAGGAAAGCCCCATCCGGACACGGGGCGAAGTCTTCAATCTTGTATCTTCATAGTCTTGGAGTCCGGTCGATGATGATAGTCCGGCCGATGATAGTTCGGCTGATGATGGTAGTCCGGCCATCCGGACACCCCCTAATCCAGGACTCCCTCAGCAAGCATCTCGGAGTTGGAAAATTCGCTTTGACGAGATGATCAAAGCGTTTGGGTTTATGCAGACTTATGGAGAAGCCTGCATTTACAAGAAAGTGAGTGGGAGCTCTGTAGCATTTCTCATATTATATGTAGATGACATACTTTTGATGGGAAATGATATAGAATTCTTGGATAGCATTAAGGCCTACTTGAATAAGTGTTTTTCAATGAAGGACCTTGGAGAAGCTGCTTACATATTAGGCATCAAGATCTATAGGGATAGATCGAGACGCCTCATAGGTCTTTCACAAAGCACATACCTTGATAAGATTTTGAAGAAGTTCAAAATGGATCAGTCCAAGAAAGGGTTCTTGCCTGTATTGCAAGGTGTGAGATTGAGCTCGGTTCAATGCCCGACCACGGCAGAAGATAAAGAATAGATGAGTGTCATCCCCTATGCCTCAGCCATAGGATCTATTATGTATGCCATGCTGTGTACGAGACCAGATGTAAACCTTGCCGTAAGTTTGGTAGGTAGGTACAAAAGTAATCCTGGCAAGGAACACTAGACAGCGGTCAAGAATATCCTAAAGTACCTGAAAAGGACAAAGGACATGTTTCTCGTTTATGGAGGTGACGAAGAGCTCGTCGTAAAGGGTTATGTCGACGCTAGCTTCGACACAGATCTGGATGACTCTAAGTCACAAACCGGATACGTGTATATGTTGAATCGTGGAGCAGTAAGCTGGTGCAGTTGCAAGCAGAGCGTCGTGGCGGGATCTACATGTGAAGCGGAGTACATGGCATCCTCGGAGGCAGCGCATGAAGCAATATGGATGAAGGAGTTCATCACCGACCTAGGAGTCCTACCCAATGTGCCGGGGCCGATCAATCTCTTCTCTGACAACACTGGAGCTATTGCACTTGCCAAGGAGCCCAGGTTTCACAAGAAGACCAGGCACATCAAGCGTCGTTTCAACTCCATCCGTGAAAATGTTCAAGATGGAGACATAGATATTTGCAAAGTACATACGGATCTGAATGTCGCAGATCCGTTGACTAAACCTCTTCCATGAGAAAAACATGATCAACACCATAACTCTATGGGTGTTCGATTCATCACATTGTAACTAGATTATTGACTCTAGTGCAAGTGGGAGACTGTTGGAAATATGCCCTAGAGGCAATAATAAAAGGATTATTATTATATTTCCTTGTTCATGATAATTGTCTTTTATTCATGCTATAATTGTATTATCCAGAAATCGTAATACAAGTGTGAATACTTAGACCACAACATGTCCCTAGTGAGCCTATAGTTGACTAGCTCGTTGATCAACAGATAGTCATGGTTTCCTGACTATGGACATTGGATGTCATTGATAACTGGATCACATCATTAGGAGAATGATGTGATGGACAAGACCCAATCCTAAGCATAGCACAAGATCGTGTAGTTCGTTTTGCTAGAGCTTTTCCAATGTCAAGTATCTCTTCCTTGTACCATGAGATCGTGTAACTCCCGGATACCGTAGGAGTGCTTTGGGTGTACCAAACGTCACAACATAACTGGGTGACTATAAAGGTGCACTACAGGTATCTCCGAAAGTGTCTGTTGGGTTGACACGCATCGAGACTCGGATTTGTCACTCTGTATTACGGAGAGGTATCACTGGGCCCACTCGGTAGTGCATCATCATAATGAGCTCAAAGTGACCAAGTGTCTGGTCACAGGATCATGCATTACGGTACGAGTAAAGTGACTTGCCGGCAACGAGATTGAACGAGGTATTGGGATACCGACGATCGAATCTCGGGCAAGTAACATACCGTCTTACAAAGGGAATAGTATACGGGGTTGCTTGAATCCTCGATGTCATGGTTCATCCAATGAGATCATCGAGGAGTATGTAGGATCCAACATGGGTATCCAGATCCCGCTGTTGGTTATTGACCGGAGAGCCGTCTCGGTCATGTCTGCATGTCTCCCGAACCCGTAGGGTCTACACACTTAAGGTTCAGTGATGCTAGGGTTGTATGAATGTGAGTATGCAGCAAACCGAATGTTGCTCGGAGTCCCGGTTGAGATCCCGGACGTCACGAGGAGTTCCGGAATGGTCCGGAGGTAAAGAATTATATATAGGAAGTGTTGTTTCGGCCATCAGGAAAGTTTCGGGGTCACCCGGTATTGTACCGGGACCACCGGAAGGGTCCCAGGGGTCCACCGGGTGGGGCCACCTATCCCGGAGGGCCCCGTGGGCTGAAGTGGGAGGGAACCAGCCCCTAGTGGGCTGGTGCGCCCCCCCTTGGGGCCCCCTGCACCTAGGGTTGGAAACCCTAGGGTGGGGGGCGCACCACTTGCCTTGGGGGCCACTCCACCCCCCTGGCCGCCGTCCCCTTGGGAGATTCCCATCTCCAGGGCCGGTGCCCCCCAAGGGGCCTATATAAAGGAGGGGGGAGGGAGGGCAGCCGCACCCTGAGTCTTGGCGCCTCCCTTCCCCTGCTACACCTCTTCCTCCTCCCGCAGTTGCTTGGCGAAGCCCTGCCGGAGTCCTGCTGCATCCACCACCACGCCGTCGTGCTGCTGGATCTTCATCAACCTCTCCTTCACCCTTGCTGGATCAAGATGGACGATATGTCACGCTGACCGTATGTGTGTTGAACGCGGAGGTGCTGTCCGTTCGGCACTAGGATCTCCGGTGATAGGATCACGACGAGAACGACTACCTCAACCCCGTTCTCTTGAACGCTTCCGCACGCGATCTACAAGTGGTATGTAGATGCATCTCTCTCTCTCTCTCGTTGCTAGATGAGCTCATAGATTGATCTTGGTGAACGTAGGAATTTTTTTATTTTATGCAACGTTCCCCAACAATGTGGTGGTTTTGTTTTTCTTTCACTAACGGAGCTTATAAGATTTCCTGTTGAGTTTTGGGTAAAGCTTTTATGGACTATGGAATAAAGGGTGGCAAGAGCCTAAGCTTGGGCATGCCCATGGCACCCCAAGATATTCAAGAATATCCGAAAGCCTAAGCTTGGGGATGCCCCGGGAAGGCATCCCCTCTTTCGTCTTTGTTCATTGGTAACTTTACTTGGAGCTATATTTTTATTCACCACATGATATGTGTTTTGCTTGGAGCGTCGTGTATTATATTAGTCTTTGCTTTTTAGTTTACCACAATCATCCTTGCTGTACACACCTTTTGGGAGAAGCCTATTTGATTAGAATTTGCTAGAATACTCTATGTGCTTCACTTATATCTTTTGAGCTTGATAGTTTTTGCTCTAGTGCTTCACTTATATCTTTTAGAGCAAGGTGGTGTCTTAATTTTGAAGAAATTGCTAGTCTCTCATGCTTCACTTATATTATTTTGAGAGTCTTTTAGAACAACATGGTGTTTGCTATTATCATAAATTTGGTCCTAGAATGATGAGCATCCAAGTTGGGTATAATAAAAACTATCATAGGAAGTGAACTGGATGCTATGATCAACTTGATACTTGATAATTGTTTTGAGATATGGAGGTAGTGATATTAAAGTTATGCTAGTTGGGTGATTATGAATTTAAAGAATGCTTGTGTTGAAGTTTGTGATTCCTGTAGCATGCACGTATGGTGCACCGCTTTGTGATGAAGTTGGAGCACAATTTTATTTATTGATTGTCTTCCTTATGAGTGGCAGTCGGGGACGAGCGATGGTATTTTCCTACCAATCTATCCCCCTAGGAGCATGCGCGTAGGGCTTTGGTTTTTGATGACTTCTAAATTTTTGCAATAAGTACATGAGTTCTCTCGTTTAATGTTGAGTCCATGGATTATACGCACCCTTTCACCCTTCCACCATTGCTAGCCTCTCTTGTGCCGCGCAATTTTCGCCGGTACCATACACCCACCATATTCCTTCCTCAAAACAGCCACCATACCTACCTATTATGGCATTTCCATAGCCATTCCGAGATATATTGCAATGCAACTTTCCACCGTTCCGTTCATATGACACACATTACTTTTGTCATATTACTCTTTGCATGATCATGTAGTTGCCATCGTATTTGTGGCAAAGCCACCTTCATAATTTTCATACATGTCGCTCTTGATTCATTTCATATCCCGGTACACCGCCGGAGGCATTCATATAGAGTCATATCTTGTTCTAGCTTTGAGTTGTAAATCCATAAAAGTGTGATGATCTTCATTATTAGAGCATTGTCCTCGTGAGGAAAGGATGATGAAGGCTATGATTCCCCCACAAGTCGGGATGAGACTTCGGACTTTACAAAAAGAAAGAAAAAAAGAAAAAAGGAAAGGCCAAAAAGAAGAAAAAAGGAGAAGAAGGCCAAAGAAAAAAAAGAAAAAAAGAAAAAAAAAGAGAAGAAAAAAATAAAATGAGAGCAAAAGAGAGAATGGACAATGCTACTATCTCTTTTTCCACACTTGTGCTTCAAAATAGCACCATGATCTTCATGATAGAGAGTCTCATATGTTGTCACTTTCATATACTAGTGGGAATTTTTCATTATAGAACTTGGCTTGTATATTCCAATGATGGGCTTCCTCAAAAGTGCCCTAGGTCTTCGTGAGCAAGCGAGTTGGATGCACACCCACTTAGTTTCTTTTGTTGTGCTTTCATATATTTATAGCTCTAGTGCATCCGTTGCATGGCAATCCCTACTCACTCACATTGATATCTATTAATGGGCATCTCCATAGTCCGTTGATACGCCTAGTTGATGTGAGACTATCTTCTCCTTTTTTTGTCTTCTCCACAACCAACATTCTATTCCACATATAGTGCTATGTCCATGGCTCACGCTCATGTATTGCGTGAAAGTTGAAAGAGTTTGAGATTATTAAAGTATGAAACAATTGCTTGGCTCGTCATCGGGGTTGTGCATGATTAAATACTTTGTGTGATGAAGATAGAGCAACAGCCAGACTATATGAATTTGTAGGGATAACTTTCTTTAACCATGTTATTTTGAGAAGACATGATTACTTTGATTAGTATGCTTGAAGTATTACTATTTCTTATGTCAATATGAACTTTTATTTTGTATTCATTTGGATCTGAACATTGATGCCACAATGAAGAAAATTACATTATGAATTATGCTAGGTAGCATTCCACATAAAAAATTCTATTTTTATCATTTACCTACTCGAGGACGAGCAGGAATTAAGCTTGGGATGCTTGATACGTCTCCAACGTATCTATAATTTTTTATTGTTCCATGCTATTATATTACCTATTTTGGATGTTTATGGGCTTTATTTTACATATTTATATCATTTTTGGGAGTAACCTACTAACCGGAGGCCCAGCCCATATTGCTGGTTTTTTTGCCTATTTCAGTATTCCGAAGAAAAGGAATATCAAACAGAGTCCAAACGGAATGAAACCTTCGGGACCGTGATTTTTTGGTACGAACAAGATCCAGAGAGCTTGGAGTACAAGTCAAGAAACAACCGGAGCCTCCACGAGATAGGAGGCCCCCCCCTGTAGGGCGCGCCCCCTATCTCGTGGGCCCCTCGGGCATCCACCGACGTACTTCTTCCTCCTATATATACCTACGGACCCCGAAAACATCCAGGAGCACCACGAAACACAATTTCTGTTGGGGAACGTTGAAGAAAATAAAAGTTTTCTACGCTTTCACCAAGATCAATCTATGAGTTCATCTAGCAACGAGAGAGAGGAGTGCATCTACATACCCTTGTAGATTGCGAGCGGAAGCGTTCAAGAGAACGGGGTTGAGGGAGTCATACTCGTCGTGATCCAAATCACCGGAGATCCTAGCGCCGAACGGACGGCACCTCCGCGTTCAACACACGTACGGTTGAGGAAGATGTCTCCTCCTTCTTGATCCAGCAAGGGGGAAGGAGAGGTTGATGTAGATCCAGCAGCACGACGGTGTGGTGGTGGATGCAGCAGCGATCTCGGCAGGGCTTCGCCAAGCTTCTGCGAGAGGGAGAGGTGTAGCAAGGGGAGGGGGAGGCGCCAAGAGCATGGGTGCGGCTGCCCTCCCCCCTCTTTATATAGGCCCCCTAGGGGGGGCTCCGGCCCTAGGAGATGGGATCTCCAAGGAGGGGCGGCGGCGAGGGGGGTGGCTTGCCCCCCAAGGCAAGTGGAGGCGCCCCCCACCCCTAGGGTTTCCAACCCTAGGCGCAGGAAGGGCCCAAGGGGGGGCGCACCAGCCCACCAGGGGCTGGTTTCCCTCCCACTTCAGCCCATGGGGCCCTCCGGGATAGGTGTCCCCACCCGATGGACCCCTGGGACTCTTCCTGTGGTCCCAGTACAATACCGGTTACCCCCGGAACTTTCCCGATGGCCGAATCCTGACTTCTTATATATAATTCTTTACCTCCGGACCATTCCAGAACTCCTCGTGACGTCCGGGATCTCATCCGGGACTCCGAACAACTTTCGGGTTACTTCATACTCATATCTTTACAACCCTAGCATCACCGAACCTTAAGTGTGTAGACCCTACGGGTTCGGGAGACATGCATACATGACCGAGACGCCTCTCCGAACAATAACCAACAGCGGGATCTGGATACCCATGTTGGCTCCCACATGCTCCTCGATGATCTCATCGGATGAACCACGATGTTGAGGACTCAAGCAATCCCGTATACAATTCCCTTTATCAATCGGTATGTTACATGCCCGAGATTCGATAGTCGGTATCCCAATACCTCTTTTAATCTCGTTACCAGCAAGTCACTTTACTCGTACCGTAATGCGTGATCCCGTGACCAGACACTTGGTCACATTGAGCTCATTATGATGATGCATTACCGAGTGGGCCCAGAGATACCTCCCCGTCATACAGAGTGACAAATCCTAGTCTCGATTTGTGCCAACCCAACAGACACTTTCAGAGATACCCGTAGTGTACCTTTATAGTCACCCAATTACGTTGTGACGTTTAGCACACCCAAAGCACTCCTACGGTATCCGGGAGTTGCACAATATCATGGTCTAAGGAAATGATACTTGACATTTGGAAAAGCTCTAGCTAAACGAACTACACGATCTTTGAGCTATGCTTAGGATTGGGTCTTGTCCATCACATCATTATCCTAATGATGTGATCTCGTTATCAATGACATCCAATGCCCATAGTCAGGAAACCATGACTATCTGTTGATCAACGAGCTAGTAAACTAGAGGCTCACTAGGGACATGTTGTGGTCTATGTATTCACACGTGTATTACAATTTCTGGATAACACAATTATAGCATGAATAACAGACAGTTATCATGAACAAAGAAATATAATAATAACCATTTTATTATTGCCTCTAGGGCATATTTCCAATAGTCTCCCACTTGCACTAGAGTCAATCATCTAGTTACATTGTGATGAATCGAACACCCATGGAATTCTGGTGTTGATCATGTTTTGCCCTAGGGAGAGGTTTAGTCAACGGATCTGCTACATTCAGGTCCGTATGTACTTTACAAATATCTATGTCTCCATCTTGAACATTTTCACGAATGGAGTTGAAGCGACGCTTGATGTGCCTGGTCTTCTTGTGAAACCTGGGCTCCTTGGCAAATGCAATAGCTCCAGTGTTGTCACAGAAGAGTTTGATCGGCCCCGACGCATTGGGTACGACTCCTAGGTCGGTGATGAACTCCTTCACCCAGATTGCATCATGCGCTGCCTCCGAGGCTGCCATGTACTCTGCTTCACATGTAGATCCCGCCACGACGCTTTGCTTGCAACTGCACCAGCTTACTGCCCCACCATTCAAAATATACACGTATCCGGTTTGTGACTTAGAGTCATCCAGATCTGTGTCGAAGCTAGCGTCGACGTAATCCTTTACGACGAGCTCTTCGTCACCTCCATAAACGAGAAACATATCCTTAGTCCTTTTCAGGTACTTTAGGATGTTCGTGACCGCTGTCCAGTGTTCCATGCCGGGATTACTTTGGTACCTTCCTACCAAACTTACGGCAAGGTTTACGTTAGGTCTGGTACACAGCATGGCATACATAATAGACCCTATAGCTGAGGCATAGGGGATGACACTCATCTTTTCTCTATCTTCTGCCGTGGTCGGGCATTGATCTGAGCTCAATTTCACACCTTGTAACACAGGCAAGAACCCCTTCTTAGACTCATCCGTATTGAACTTCTTCAATATCTTATCAAGGTATGTGCTTTGTGAAAGACCTATGAGGCATCTCGATCTATCCCTATAGATCTTGATGCCTAGTATGTAAGCAGCTTCTCCAAGGTCCTTCATTGAAAAACACTTATTCAAGTAGGCCTTAATGCTATCCAAGAGTTCTATATCATTTCCCATCAAAAGTATGTCATCTACATATAATATGAGAAATGCTAGCGCGCTCCCACTCACTTTCTTGTAAACGCAGGCTTCTCCATAAGTCTGCATAAACCCAAACGCTTTGATCATCTCATCAAATTGAATGTTCCAACTCCGAGATGCTTGCACCAGCCCATAAATGGATCGCTGGAGCTTGCATACCTTGTTAGCATTCTCAGGGTCGACAAAACCTTCCGTCTGCATCATATACAGTTCTTCCTTAAGATGACCGTTAAGGAATGCCGTTTTGACGTCCATTTTCCATATCTCATAATCATAGTATGCGGCAATTGCTAACATGATTCGGACGGACTTTAGCTTCGCCACGGGAAGAATGTCTCATCGTAGTCAACCCCTTGAACTTGCCGATAAACCTTAGCGACAAGTCAAGCTTTATAGATGGTAACATTACCATCCGCATCCGTCTTCTTCTTAAAGATCCATTTGTTTTCTATCGCTCGCCGATCATCGGGCAAGTCTGTCAAAGTCCATACTTCATTTTCATAAATGGATCCTATCTCGGATTGCATGGCTTCAAGCCATTTGTTGGAATCTGGGCCCACCATTGCTTCTTCATAGTTCGAAGGTTCACCGTTGTCTAACAACATGATTTCCAGGACAGGGTTGCCATACCACTCTGGTGTGGAACGTGTCCTCGTGGACCTATGTAGTTCAGTAGTAACTTGATCCGAAGTACCTTGATCACCATCATTAACTTCCTCTTCAGTTGGTACTGGCACCACAGGAACATCTTCCTGAGCTACGCTACTCACCGGTTAAGGAGGTAGTACTTCATCAAGTTCCACTTTCCTCCCACTTACTTCTCTCGAGAGAAACTCTTTCTCCAGAAAGGACCCGTTCTTGGCAACAAAGATCTTGCCTTCAGATCTGAGGTAGAAGGTATACCCAATGGTTTCCTTAGGGTATCCTATGAAGACGCATTTTTCCGACTTGGGCCCGAGCTTTTCAGGTTGAAGTTTCTTGACATAAGCATCGCATCCCCAAACTTTTAGAAACGACAGCTTAGGTTTCTTCCCAAACCATAATTCATACAGTGTCATCTCAACAGATTTAGACGGTGCCCTATTTAAAGTGAATGTAGCTGTCTCTAGAGCGTATCCCCAAAAAGATAGCGGTAAATCGGTAAGAGACATCATAGATCGCACCATATCCAATAAAGTGCGATTACGACGTTCGGACACACCGTTACGCTGTGGTGTTCCAGACGGCGTGAGTTGTGAAATGATTCCACATTTCTTTAAGTGCGTACCAAATTCATGACTTAAATATTCTCCTCCACGATCTGATCGTAGGAACTTTATCTTTCGGTCACGTTGATTCTCTACCTCATTCTAAAATTCCTTGAACTTTTCAGAGGTCTCAAACTTGTGTTTCATCAAGTAGACATACCCATATCTACTCAAGTCGTCAGTGAGAGTGAGAACATAATGATATCCTCCGCGAGCCTCAACGCTCATTGGACCGCACACATCAGTATGTATGGTTTCCAATAAGTTGGTTTCTCGCTCCATTGTTCTGGAGATCGGAGTCTTGGTCATTTTGCCCATGAGGCGTGGTTCGCATGTGTCAAATGATTCATAATCGAGAGACTCTAAAAGTCCATCATCATGGAGCTTCTTCATGCGCTTGACACCAATGTGACCAAGGCGGCAGTGCCACAAGTATGTGGGACTATCATTATCAACTTTACATCTTTTGGTATTCACACTATGAATATGTGTAACATCACGTTCGAGAGTCATTAAGAATAAACCATTGACCATCGGGGCATGACCATAAAACATATCTCTCATATAAATAGAACAACCATTATTCTCGTATTTAAATGAGTAGCCATCTCGTATTAAACGAGATCCAGATACAATGTTCATGCTCAAACTTGGCACTAAATAACAATTATTGAGGTTTAAAACTAATCTCGTAGGTAAATGTAGAGGTAGCGTGCCGACGGCGATCACATCGACCTTGGAACCATTCCCGACGCGCATCGTCACCTCGTCCTTCGCTAGTCTCCGTTTATTCCGCAGTTCCTGCTTTGAGTTACAAATATGAGCAACCGCACCGGTATCAAATACCCAGGAGCTACTACGAGTACTGGTAAGGTACACATCAATTACATGTATATCACATATACCTTTAGTGTTGTCGGCCTTCTTGTATGCTAAGTACTTGGGGCAGTTCCGCTTCTAGTGACCACTTCCCTTGCAATAAAAACACTCAGTCTCAGGCTTGGGTCCATTCTTTGACTTCTTCCCGGCAACTGGCTTACCGGGCGCGGTAACTCCCTTGCCGTCCTTCTTGAAGTTCTTCTTACCCTTGCCTTTCTTGAACTTAGTGGTTTTATTCACCATCAACACTTGATGTTCTTGATCTCTACCTCCGCTGATTTCAGCATTGAATATACCTCAGGAATGGTCTTTTCCATCCCCTGCATATTGAAGTTCATCACAAAGCTCTTGTAGCTCGGTGGAAGCGACTGGAGGATTCTGTCAATAACCGCGTCATCCGGGAGATAAACTCCCAGCTGAGTCAAGTGGTTGTGCAACCCAGACATCTTGAGTATGTGCTCACTGACAGAACTATTTTCCTCCATCTTACAGCTAAAGAACTTGTCGAAGACTTCATATCTCTTGACCCGAGCATGAGCTTGGAAAACCATTTTCAGTTCTTCGAACATCTCATATGCTCCCTGTTGCTCAAAACGCTTTTGGAGCCCTGGTTCTAAGCTGTAAAGCATGCCGCACTGAACGAGGGAGTAATCATCAGCATGAGACTGCCAAGCGTCCATAACGTCTTGGTTCTCTGGGATGGGTGCTTCACCTAGCGGCGCTTCTAGGACATAATCATTCTTGGCAGCTATGAGGATGATCCTCAGGTTTCGGACCCAGTCCGTATAGTTGCTGCCATCATCTTTCAGCTTTTTTTCTCTAGGAACGCGTTGAAGTTGAGGGTAACGTGGGCCATTTGATCTACAATACATATTGTTAAGATTTTAGACTAAGTTCATGATAATTAAGTTCATCTAATCAAATTATTTAATGAACTCCCACTCAGATTAGACATCCCTCTAGTCATCTAAGTGATACATGATCCGAGTCGACTAGGCCATGTCCGATCATCACGTGAGACGGACTAGTCATCATCGATGAACATCTCCATGTTGGTTGTATCTTCCATACGACTCATGTTCGACCTTTCGGTCTCTTGTGTACCGAGGCCATGTCTGTACATGCGAGGCTCGTCAAGTTGACCTAAGTGTTTATGCATGTGCAAATCTGTCTTACACCCGTTATATGTGAACATTAGAATCTATCACACTCGATCATCACGTGGTGCTTCGAAACAACGAACTTTCACAACGGCGCACAACTAGGGGGAACACTTTCTTGAAATTATTATGAGGGATCATCTTATTTACTACCGTCGTTCTAAGTAAACAAGATGCAAAAACATGATAAACATCACATGCAATCAAATAGTGACATGATATGGCCAATATCATATTGCTCCTTTGATCTACATCTTCGGGGCTCCATGATTATCTTCGTCACCAGCAAGACACCATGATCTCCATCATCGTGTCTCCATGAAGTTGCTCACCAACTATTACTTCTACTACTATGGCTAACGGTTTAGCAATAAAGTAAAGTAATTACATGGCGTTAAATCATTGACACTCAGGTCATACAATAATTAAGACAACTCCTATGGCTCCTGCCGGTAGTCATACTCATCGACATCCAAGTCGTGATTCCTATTACAAGAACATGATCTCATACATCAAATATATATCATTCATCATTCATCACAACTTTTGGCCATATCACATCACAATCACATGCTGCAAAAACAAGTTAGACGTCCTCTAATTGTTGTTGCATGTTTTACGTGGCTGCAATAGGGTTCTAGCAAGAACGTTTTCTTACCTACGTAAAAGCCACAACATGATTTGTCAACTTCTATTTACCCTTCATAAGGACCCTTTTCATCGAATCCGCTCCAACTAAAGCGGGAGAGACAGACACCCGCTAGCCACCTTATGCAACTAGTGCATGTCAGTAGGTGGAACCTGTCTCACGTAAGCGTGCGTGTAAGGTCGGTCCGGGCCGCTTCATCCCACAATACCGCTGAAGCAAAATAAGACTAGTAGTGGCAAGAAAGTTGACAACATCTACACCCACAACAAATTTGTGTTCTACTCGTGCAAAGAGAACTACGCATAGACCTAGCTCATGATGCCACTGTTGGGGAACATTGCAGAAAATAAAAAATTTCTATGCTTTCCCCAAGATCAATCTATGAGTTCATCTAGCAACGAGAGAGAGGAGTGCATCTACATACCCTTGTAGATCGCGAGCGGAAGCGTTCAAGAGAACGGGGTTGAGGGAGTCATACTTGTCGTGATCCAAATCACTGGAGATCCTAGCGCCGAACGGACGGCACCTCCGTGTTCAACACATGTACGATTGAGGAAGACGTCTCCTCCTTCTTGATCCAGCAAGGGGGAAGGAGAGGTTGATGAAGATCCAGCAGCACGACGGCATGGTGGTGGATGCAGCAGCGATCTTGGCAGGGCTTCGCCAAGCTTCTACGAGAGGGAGAGGTGTAGCAAGGGGAGAGGAAGGTGCCAAGAGCATGGGTGCGGCTGCCCTCCCTCCCCCCTCTTTATATAGCCCCCCTAGGGGGCGCCGGCTGAGGGAGTCCTGGATTAGGGGGTGTCCGGATAGCCGGACTACCATTATCAGCCGAACTATCATCGGCCGGACTATCATCATCGACCGGACTCCAAGACTATGAAGATACAAGATTGAAGACTTCGTCCCGTGTCCGGATGGGACTTTCCTTGGCGTGGAAGGCAAGCTTGGCGATACGGATACGTAGATCTCCTACCATTGTAACCGACTCTATGTAACCCTAGCCCTCTCCGGTGTCTATATAAACCGGATGACTCTAGTCCGTAGGACACAACAACAACCATTACAATCATACCATAGGCTAGCTTCTAGGGTTTAGCCTCCTTGATCTCATGGTAGATCCACTCTTGTAAACATCCACAATATCAATATCAATCAAGCAGGACGTAGGGTTTTACCTCCATCAAGAGGGCCCGAACCTGGGTAAAACATCGTGTCCCTTGTCTCCTATTACCATCCGCCTAGACGCACAGTTCGGGACCCCCTACCCGAGATCCGCCGGTTTTGACACCGACATTGGTGCTTTCATTGAGAGTTCCTATGTGTCGTCACCGATAGGCTTGATGGCCTCCTCAATCGACAATGACACAGTCCTGGGTGAGACTTTTCTCCCCGTACAGATCTTCGTATTCGGCGGCTTCGCACTGCGGGCCAACTCACTTGGCCATCTGGAGCAGATCGAAAGCTACGCCCCTGGCCGTCAGGTCAGGTTTGGAAGCCTAAATTTCACGGCCGATATCCGCGGGGACTTGATCTTCGATGGATCTGAGCCACAGCCAAGCATGCCACGCTGCCACGATGGGCACGACCTAACTCTGCCAGCGGACAGCACCTTGGAGGCCGCACACGAATCCGCTCCGACCCATAGTCCGGAGCCGATCGCATGGATCGAGGACGGATGGCTGGACACCGCCTCGGGAGCTGCAACTTCCACGGTGATGGAGCCGAACACTTACCTTGTCCCGCATAAAGCCCATGATTCCGAGGTGCTGGACCCCCTGCCGGACTCCGAACCTCCTACGCCCCTGCCAGTCGAATCCGATTGGGCGCCGATCATGGAATTCACTGCTGCGGACACCTTTCAGCACTCACCCTTCGGCGATATCTTAAATTCGCTGAAGCATCTCTCACTATCCGGAGAGCTCTGGCCGAACTACGGCCAGGATGGTCGGGATGCGGACAATGAAGAAATTCAGAGCCCACCCACCACCCACTTCGTAGCCACCATCGACGATCTAACCGACATGCTAAACTACGACTCCGAAGACATCAACGGTATGGACGACGATGCCGGAGACAATCAAGAACCAGCGCCTACAGGGCACTGGAAGGCCACCTCGTCACATGATATACATATGGTGGACACCCCAAAGGGAAGCGATAACGAGGAACAACGAGACGCAGTAGAGGATAATCCCGCCGATAAACAACCAAAACGGCGACGTAGACGCCGCCCTAAGTCCCGCCTCGATCAAAGCAGCATTCCTAACGACCCAGCGATAGATCAGGGCAAACCAGCGGACGACGAACATACAACCAAGCAACCATCCGAACAGGACGAACCGGATAATCAACCCCTTCACGGAGCAATCAACAGTCCGAACACAACACCGGAGCATAAGAACCTTCACAAAAGACTCGTCGCCACTGCAAGAAGTTTGAAGAAGGAAAAACGGAAGCTCAAAACAGCGGAAGACATACTCAGAATGAAGTGGAGCAAAGTACTCAAGACCGCAGATAAATATGGCAATGGCCATCAAACAAAGAGCTACCCGAAGCGCAAGTTGCTGCCAGAATTTGACGAGGAAGCCATAGAGCCCTCACAGTCAAAAAATAAAGAGGCCGCCTGGCCGGATAGACGGCCAGATGATAGGCCAAAAGAGATAAGCGGCGCCACACACAAGCCGACTTATGATCCTGGGAAAACGGACAGCCCAACTAGGTCCATCTACATGCCAAAAAAGAGGGCCCCAGGAAGTAACACAACACGACAAGTGTTCGAAGACAGCGGCACACCCAAATACAGGGGCGCCGCACACCCGCTATGTTTTACCGATGAGGTGCTGGATCATGAATTTCCAGCAGGGTTCAAACCCATAAACATAGAGGCATACAACGGCACAACAGACCCCGGAGTCTGGATAGAAGATTACATACTACACATACACATGGCTAGAGGAGATGATCTCCACGCCATAAAATACCTACCCCTCAAGCTCAAAGGGCCAGCTCAGCATTGGCTCAAAAGCCTCCCAGAAAACACTGTTGGAAGTTGGGAAGAGCTTGAGGACGCGTTTAGAGCAAATTTTCAAGGGACTTATGCCCGCCCTCCGGATGCAGACGATCTGAGTCATATAACCCAATAGCCCGGAGAGTCAGCACGCAAATTCTGGAACAGGTTCCTTACCAAAAAAAACCAAATAGTCGACTGTCCGGACGCGGAAGCCTTAGCAGCTTTTAAACACAACATCCGAGACGAATGGCTCGCCAGACACCTCGGCCAAGAGAAGCCAAGAACAATGGCCGCGCTAACAAGCCTCATGACGCGCTTTTGCGCAGGAGAAGACAGCTGGCTAGCAAGATGCAGCACCAGCGACCCGAGTACATCTGAGATCAGTGATGGAAACGGAAAATCACGGCGCAGGAAAGATCAGCGCCGGAATAAAGAAAAAAGCCCAAAGGGCACGGCGGTCAACACCGGATTCAAAAGCTCGCGGCCAAACAATAAAACACTGCCTCTTAAGGACAACAGCGATGAGCTATCAAATTTAAACAAAATTTTAGATCGGATATGTCAAATCCACAGTACCTCCGGAAGGCCTGCAAACCATACCAACCGAAATTGTTGGATTTTTAAACAGTCCGGCAGACTCAACGCCGGACACAAGGGGCTCGATGCGCCAAGCAAGGACGATGACGAACCCCACCAGCAGAGCACCGAAAGTCAAAAGACTTTCCCACAAGAAGTCAAAACAGTAAACTCGCTTCATGTGATAGTACGGAAACCCAACACAACACTCGCTAAGACAAGTGTCGCACGGTCCACCCCAGCGGAACCCCGAGATTGGATGTCAAAACCAATCACTTTCGACCATCTGGATTAGTCCAGAAGTATCCGGAACGCAGGATAGACTGCCCTGATATTGGATCCCATAATAGACGGACGGCAATTCACGCAGGTTTTGATGGACGGCGGCAGTGACTCAAACCTGCTATATCCAGACACAATCCGCAAGTTGGGATGGACCCTACTACAATTCGGCATAGCCGCACTTCCTGCAAAGGAGTGGCGCCAGGCCCTTACGCCAGGTGCACAGGTTCATTATTACTAGAAGTTGTGTTCGGGTCACCTGACAACTTCCGACGAGAAAAGCTAACCTTTCATGTCGCCCCATTTAAAAGTAGCTATCAAGCATCACTGGGATGGGAAGCTTTCGTCCGCTTCAATGCAATACCACATTACGCGTCTCTTACGCTTAAAATGCCCAGTCCACGTGGCATCATTTCATTAAAAGGTCGCCTGAGACCCCGGACATGGCTGGACGAGTCCGGAATAAATAAGCTAGGGGCGACCTAGCCGCACATCCCTTCACAAGGGTTTGTACATATAAGCCATAATGAGCCAGCATAGGCTCAACTTTATTAATCTATATTTAAATTTTTTATGCACTTTCTCACACGATTTCTTTTCAAACTAAGTTCCTCTCTTTTTACAGATGAACAGCATGCACACCCATCCAGGATACGGCACAACGGAGACACATGCGCAGACGTGCAGTAGGGACCCGTTGCAAGGACTCTTTTTAGACTAAGACCCTACGTAAACCTTTCTTACTGTCTCTTGTTGCTATAATCCCCTGGTTTCTCATTATAACCAGAGTGGAGACTGGCGTTTTGGCATCGGCCGCGCCAGAAGAACTTGCCCGTACCTGGACACAAGGGGCTTAGGGCATTGTTTTGCCCGCTATTGTAAAGACCGAACACCTTCGGGAGTGTTCGGCGTCTCGAGTTAGGCCTTATATGCATCAGCTCCGAATCATGTCTTTGGTCAAATGTTGGGTTTGCCCGGCTCCTGTGTTTTGCTGCCTTACATTCCGTATCACCGGCTAACGTGGCACCAGGAGAACTACTGCGATTGTGCCCCAGTTCGGCTGGGCGAGCACCTTAGTAGAGAAAGCCGAAAGCTGACTGTCATGATACAGCGAGAGACTGGTCAACCACTCGATCGACCATGGGAATGTTTAGAATTCCTCCACTTTGACGAAGGGTCGTTTCCCGGTCAGGCACATACGTGCCCCAAATTCGGAGAGCGCGGTGCCCCCAGGGGCTATGTTGTAGCCCCACCCTCGAACTCCATGGCTAAGTGAAAGTGATAAAGCATTATAGTCCGGTTGCCTCGTTTGCTATGCTACCACCTCCTTTACAGGACCGAGACATCGGATTAAGTGTGAAAACGCGCTATTTTTTTGCGAACACCCCCGCACCTTGTGCGTGGGGGCTGAAGCCGACGACTGCCATCTTTCAGGTTATACACACGTATACATGAACGGCCGCATAGGAGATATTCTATTACTTGAACGCACAAGTATAAAAGGCGCTTACATCATAAATATTGTTTTACATCATAAAAATGTTCATTCGAACGTAACATTTTTTTAGCACTGCGACTCTATTACACGAGCACCACGCAGCACTTCGCCAAAATAGTGCTCGACGGGTAACCGGTTATCGTCCGAACCCGGGGTCGCAACAGCGGTGGCATCCATCTCTGTCCAATGTGTCTTCACACAGGCGAGTGCCATCCGCGCACCCTCTATGTAGGCCGACCGCTTCATCGCCTTGATATGCGGCACCGCCCCAAGAAATTGCTGCAATAAGCCAAAGTAACTCTTCGGCTCGGGCCTATCCGGCCAGACATGGGTCACTATATCCGTCATAGCAAGCCCGGACAACCTATTTAGCTCAGCCCACTCGGCCAAACGGTCGGTCAGCGGAAGTGAACACTCCGGACTATGGAATTGAGACCAAAACAGCTCTTCCGTCTCGTGATCCTTCTGGCTTCGAAAATGCACAACGGCATCCGCCGCACTCGCTGGTAAGTCCATATAAGGGTCCTCTGGACCCCACAGTTGGCCCAGCTGAGCATACTTTGGATCCGTAAACCTTCGGCGCAACAGAAAATGCTTGCCAGCTACAATATCTTCGTCCTGGCGCAGCTCTTCCTTTATAGCCCGCATTGAAGAGCGGGCATCCTTGGCTTCGGCAGTGGCCTTCCCCAGGTCTTCTTGACCCGCTAGGCGCTCCTTCCCAAGAGCCTCATTGCGGTCGGTAGCATCTTTTAACTTCACGGCCATTTCGGCCACCTCTTCCCTGTTCCGGCAGTGTGCGACCCTTTCGGCCGCTAACTCCTCGGCCGCCCTCGAGGCTGCCGCATTTCTCCTTCTGGCCTGCACCTTGGCTTGAGCAAGTTCGGTCCGAAGGCTCTCCACAGCAGCGGCACTATCTGCATTTCACACACATGTTGTAAGGAGCTGGCTTCGGCTCCCTTACCAAGTGACCTCACAGAAACACTTACCTTGCGACTCATCAAGTCGCCTATTGACCAGCGTGATGTCCGCATCCGCAACAGCGAGTTGCCGCTTTAGTTCAGCAACTCCATCAGTCCGGCTGGCCCCCGGACGACCCGCCACCTGCATCGGCACGACGGAAATTTAAACCTGCGATTTTGATCCTCGGCACGCTGTCGATTTCGACAACCTACCGAGTCTCAGGGGCTACTATCTATACAGGGCGCATTCTATATGCAAAACTATTAAAAGGTGTGTCATTTTTACGTACCTCAAACCCCGCCAGCAAACTCCTGACGGCATTATGCAACCCGCCTTCGGCGGATGAAATCCTTTCAATCACCATGCTCATCAATGCGTGGTGATCTTCTGAGATAGACGCCTTCTCAAGCAGATCCTTCAGTCGTACACCAGTTGGCGCCGAACTATCCGAATTTGCCAAACCAGGGGGCTCCCTCCGTGACGACACTTCAGGCTCGTCCGCCCTATCCGACGGTGCCCCGGACGGAGGCGTCTCGCTCTCCATCATCTCCGGACGAAGGTCTCCCGAAGACGAGCTCATTTGCGAAGGACGGAGATCCGAACTACAAGGTAAAAACTTTAGTTATCCTCAGAAGCACAAATAGGGATGTCCCTTATTATAAAACTCCTTTCTTTCTACTTACGGCTCGTTGGAGGGCTGATTCTTTAAGGGAGATTGTGCGGCCGGGGCCTCCCCGGATGCAGGATCCTCTGGCGAAGATTTCTTCCCCCGTTTAGGGGCTTTTGCCCCCGGGTCCTCGGAGGCAGTCCTCTTCTCCCCTTGGAGGGAGGGATTCTCGACCCCCCCTCTTTCAAGAGCCTCCTTAGGCGAGGCAGTAACTTTCCTGCTTTCCCCTTCGCCTTCCTCTGGAGGCGCAACCTCAAGCATCCGGACCAGCACGGAATCCGGCGCGGTCTTGGGGAGGGGGGCCGGACACCATATCAATTTTGCTTCCGCTATCCACTCCTGTTTAGAAGGAAGTTGGTCATAAGGCGAATCATCGAAAGGCAAACAAACGGTATGTCCGGACTTGGAACTACTTACTTGAGTATCCAGGCGATTGCAGCTTAGGCCAGCATCCTCGGTCAATTCCGGACGCCCCTCTTGCAATCCGAAGAATAATTTGTACATCTCCAGGGGTGTCATACCCATGAAGTGTTGAAGAATCTGTGAGCCCTCTGGATTGAACTCCCACAACCGGAGAGGGCAGCGTTTGCAGGGCGGGAGACGCCTAATCAGCATAACCTGCATTACCACCACCATATCAACCTCCCTCGTTTGGAGATCTCGAATCCGGCCCTGCAGTAGGGGCACGTCCTTTGACGGCCCCCAGTTGAGCCCTTGGTTGATCCACGACATCAACCGTCGTGGAGGTCCCGGGCGGAATAAGGGCGGCGGCTTTTGTCTGCGGCCCCTCGGAACGGTAATATAGAACCACTCTTGCTGCCACGGGCCAAGCTCCTCTTGGAAGGAGCCAGCGGGCCATGGGGCATCGGCCCTCCTACTTATGGCCGCCCCGCCACACTCCGCTTGATGCCCCCCGATCATCTTTGGCGCCACATTGAAGGTCTTCAGCCACAGGCCGAAGTGAGGGGTGACGCGGAGGAAGGCTTCGCAGACGACAATAAATGCGGAAATATGGAGGATGGACTCCGGAGCCAAATCGTGGAATTCCAACCCATAGTAAAACATGAGCCCTCTCACAAAAGGATCCATTGGGAAGCCTAAACCCCGACGGAGGTGGGATGCAAAAACGACATACTCGCCGGGCTCGGGGGTGTGGATGGCCTGCCCTTCGGCAGGCAACCTGTGCGAAATCTCATAAGCCAGGTACTTGGCCTCCCGCAGCTTTAGCACGTCCTCCTCCGTGACGGAGGAGGGCATCCACCGGCCCTGGAGGTCGGAACCGGACATCGTTGAAGGTCCGAAGCGCTCGAATCTGGAGCTCTAGGTGCTGGAACTTGGAGCGGGGAGAGGATTCGATGGAGGATTGAAGAAAAGAAAC
Source organism: Triticum aestivum (assembly GCF_018294505.1). Taxonomy (NCBI): domain Eukaryota; kingdom Viridiplantae; phylum Streptophyta; class Magnoliopsida; order Poales; family Poaceae; genus Triticum; species Triticum aestivum. The sequence continues at coordinate 543,925,972 of NC_057804.1, read as the reverse complement.
GAGCCTTGGTCCCATTATAAAGAGGGAGAATACCGAGAGCCGTCTCCATGACCGTTTGGGACTCGCCTTCGATAGAGGGGGCGTGGCGACGAGCGCGGTTGGGTTACCCACGTCCGTATTGATGAGAATCCCGGGTTAAGGGGGAACACGATCTCTGCTTCGACAAGACGTGCCAAGGAAACCGCTTCGCTAAATGCGCTGAGGTGGTAGAGTAAAAAACAATTCAAGTAATGGCTTGGTAGTGTCGTGACGTCATGCCGCAAAAAACGTTAGCAGATTGAACTTGTGTATATATTATTCTCTCTACGGTGGAATGTGGAATTTATTTGGCAGAGCCGGACACTATCCTGGTGTTCACAATCTTCTATCATTCGGAGGAGGAACCCGCCTTGCAATGCCAAGCAATATACGCGCCGGACTTATCGTCATTGAAGCCTGGTTCAGGGGCTACTGAGGGAGTCTTGGATTAGGGGGTGTCCGGATAGCCGGACTACCATCATCAGCCAAACTATCATCGGCCGGACTATCATCATCGACCGGACTCCAAGACTATGAAGATACAAGATTGAAGACTTCGTCCCGTGTCCGGATGGGACTTTCCTTGGTGTGGAAGGCAAGCTTGGCGATACGGATACGTAGATCTCCTACCATTGTAACCGACTCTATGTAACCCTAGCTCTCTCCGGTGTCTATATAAACCGGATGGCTCTAGTCCGTAGGACACAACAACAACCATTACAATCATACCATAGGCTAGCTTCTAGGGTTTAGCCTCCTTGATCTCGTGGTAGATCCACTCTTGTAAACATCCACAATATCAATATCAATCAAGCAGGACGTAGGGTTTTACCTCCATCAAGAGGGCCCGAACCTGGGTAAAACATCGTGTCCCTTGTCTCCTGTTACCATCCGCCTAGACGCACAGTTCGGGACCCCCTACCCGAGATCCGCCGGTTTTGACATCGACACCGGCCCTAGGAGATGGGATCTCCAAGGGGGGGGCGGCGGCCATGGGGTGGCTTGCCCCCCAAGGCAAGTGGAGGTGCCCCCCACCCCTAGGGTTTCCAACCCTAGGCACAGGGGGGGCCAAGGGGGGAGCAACAGCCCACCAGGGGCTGGTTCCCATCCCACTTCAGCCCATGGGGCCCTCCGGGATAGGTGGACCCACCTGGTGGACCCCAGGGACCCTTCCTGTGGTCCCGGTACAATACCAGTGACCCCCAAAACTTTCCCGATGGCCAAATCCTGACTTCCTATATATAATTCATTACCTCCGGACCATTCCGGAACTGCTCGTGACGTCCGGGATCTCATTCGGGACTCCAAACAACTTTCGGGTTATTGCATACTCATATCTTTACAACCCTAGCATCACCGAACCTTAAGTGTGTAGACCCTACGGGTTCGGTAGACATGCAGACATGACCGAGACGCCTCTCCGGTCAATAACCAATAACGGGATCTGGATACCCATGTTGGCTCCCACATGCTCCTCGATGATTTCATCGGATGAACCACGATGTCGAGGACTCAAGCAATCCCGTATACAATTCCCTTTGTGAATCGGTACGTTACATGCCCGAGATTCGATCGTCGGTATCCCAATACCTTGTTTAATCTCGTTACTGGCAAGTCACTTTACTCGTACCGTAATGCATAATCTCATGACCAGACACTTGGTCACATTGAGCTCATTATGATGATGCATTACCGAGTGGGCCCAGAGATACCTCTCCGTCATACGGAGTGACAAATCCCAGTCTCGATTAGTGCCAACCCAACAGACACTTTCGGAGATACCCGTAGTGTACCTTTATAGTCACCCAGTTACGTTGTGACGTTTGGCACACCCAAAGCACTCCTACGGTATCCGAGAGTTGCACAATCTCATGGTCTAAGGAAATGATACTTGACATTTGGAAAAGCTCTAGCTAAATGAACTACACGATCTTTGAGCTATGCTTAGGATTGGGTCTTGTCCATCACATCATTCTCCTAATGATGTGATCCCATTATCAATGACATCCAATGCCCATAGTCAGGAAACCATGACTATCTGTTGATCAATGAGCTAGTCAACTAGAGGCTCACTAGGGACATGTTGTGGTCTATGTATTCACAGGTGTATTACGATTTCCGGATAACACAATTATAGCATGAATAACAGACAATTATCATGAACAAAGAAATATAATAATAACCATTTTATTATTGCCTCTAGGGCATATTTCCAACAATTTCCATCGTCGTAACCTTCTGTATCCGCGAGATCCCATCTTGGAGCCTTCGCCGGCACTCTACCGGAGGGGGAATCGACCATGGAGGGCTTCTACATCAACACCATAGTCCCTCCGATGAGTTGTGAGTAGTTTACCAGAGACCTACAGGTCCATAGTTATTAGCTAGATGGCTTCTTCTCTCTTTTTGGATCTCAATACAATGTTCTCCCCCTCTCTTGTGGAGATCTATTCGATGTAATCTCTTTTTGTGGTGTGTTTGTCGAGATCCGATGAATTGTGGGTTTATGATCAAGTTTATCTATGAATAATATTTGAATCTTCTCTGAATTCTTTTATGTATGATTGAGTTATCTTTGCAAGTCTCTTCGAATTATCAGTTTGGTTTGGCCTACTAGATTGATCTTTGTTGCCATGGGAGAAGTGTTTAGCTTTGGGTTCAATCTTGCAGTGTTCTTACCTAGTGACAGAAAGGGTTGCAAGACACGTATTGTATTGTTGCCATCGAGGATAACAAGATGGGGTTTATATCATATTGCATGTGTTTATCCCTCTACATCATGTCATCTTGCTTAAGGCGTTACTCTGTTCTTAGGAACTTAATACTCTAGATGCAGGCAGGAGTCGGTCGATGTGTGGAGTAATAGTAGTAGATGCAGGCAGGAGTCGGTCTACTTGTTATGGACGTGATGCCTATATACATGATCATGCCTAGATAATCTCATAACTATGCACTTTTCTATCAATTGCTCGACAGTAATTTGTTCACCCACTGTAATACTTATGCTATATCGAGAGAAGCCTCTAGTGAAACCTATGGCCCCCGGGTCTATCTCTTATCATATTTGCTTTCAATCTATCTTTATTTGCATCTTTACTTTTTTGCATCTATATTACAAAATACCAAAAATATATTATTCTCTCTCTTTTAGATCTCACTTTCGTAAGTGGCCGTGAAGGGATTGACAAACCCTTTATTGCGTTGGTTGTGAGTTCTCAGTTTGTTTGTGTAGGTGCGTGGGACTTTTGAGGAGGCTCCTACTGGATTGATACCTTGGTTCTCAAAACTGAGGGAAACACTTACGCTACACTTGCTGCATCACCCTCTCCTCTTCGGGGAAAACCAACGCTAGCTCAAGACGTAGCACTCAGCCGTGACAAATCTGTACTTGTACCACTCTTCAGCCCAATATCTTCGAATCCATTGGATTCGAGTTTTGTGTTCACCATAAGTTTCTTCAGGGTCTGTCTTGTACATTTCATGCAGATCTGGTGGAAAATCTTTGGATGTATTCCCACGGCGCTGTCTGCTGCCCTTTCTAGCTGACTTATCCGTTTCCATGAAGCTTAAAATGAATGGCTTCAGAACTTGCAAAGGCTTCCGTCTGCTGGTTAGACAAGAACTGGCTTCAGGTGAATCGATGTGACGCTGTAAGAATTCTGCAAATGAATGCAGACTATGAGAACCAAGAGATTCTCCCACGAACATGTACCTGCAACAACATTAGAGATGCGAGGGAAGGGGAAGAGGTCATATGCTTTCTCAGAAGATTTTTGAAGATAAATCAGTTTGAAGACATTGACCTCATAGCGTGAAGACATTCACTTATTTGGTGAGAGTTGGTTCCAGATTTGTACGAATCCAAGAATAGGTACAAGTGAAGAATCTAACTTGTTGTGAAGCATAAGTGAATATACTAAGCATGATATGAGATGCAGAACATGATAGATTCATCTGATAGACATAGAAACCGCTTTTGGTGAAAAACGATGAGTCTATCAGATCAAAAAGACAGTAAAAAGTGAGTTTTAATTACCACACGAAGAACTGCTAGACGGAACGGAGTAGGAGGCCGATAAGTTCAATCTCCCGTGCCCTAACTTGGCAATGGAAGACACCTACGGTGGCGGCGGAGAAGACGAGTTCTGCGGCCGGCGTGAGGACGGCGTCGGTGAGGTCACGACAGCTAAGCGCTTCGTCGTCGGCGTCGTCGAGAGATAGCGGTGCCGCTAGGGTTTGTGCGAGGTGGTGAGGTGGGAGAAGGATTTTGACCGCGATGTGATGTGTATTTATAAGGAAAGGGACGGCACAACGCAATTACATAGGTGCCCCTGGCGGTTCACATCTGAAGGGCACGTGGCAGACATGCAACACATTGGAAGTTGTTCTATGTTCCCACGCACGCCTGGACTGTCGGGGGGGGG
>NC_057804.1:543907811-543921166 GCF_018294505.1 Triticum aestivum | reverse complement strand
AAGGATATAACATTAAAAACAGATATAATTCTTGTCTCTGTATCTTCTGCTGAAAAAGACGCAGAGAAGACATTCGACGGTTTCAATAGAATGCATATGATTTGGATAGATAGAATTTGAGGTAGAAGCATAGAAGAGGTTAGGGTACGATCACATTCACTTAGATCAAAAGATTCAAGCAAGAAGTCATACCTATAAGTGAATGTTGTAGAGGACAGAACACAAATATGCATATATCCTAGTATAAGACCTAATCAACAAGGTGAAGATAATCATGAACTTAAGTCAAAGATGAAGACAAATCAAATGCGAAAAATTTGCAAATATGACGCCAAGAAAAACACTTCAAACAAAAGTTTGGTGGTGGCGTTACCCACAGTATAGGAAGTATTAGACCCAGACAAGGTGCACAATTATCGTGGCGCTCCGAAGTCGAATTCCACATTAAGGTATTCACACTTAGAGTGTATGTCTTCATTGATTGAAGATATACATTACTTAGTGTGTTGCACATCTATGTCATCAATATGCATAAGTGTTAGGATGTGTGTCCAATCACAGGACATTTGAGGATTCCAAGATATTTAGCTCACACCGCAACTTGCAAAACCTTTTCGCATCCAAGGGCTTTGTGAAGATATCTACCAATTGCTCTTTAGTGTTGACGTGAATGATATCAATATCTTCCTTCATGACATGATCTCTGAGAAAGTGATGACGAATTTCAATGTGCTTTGTCTTCGAGTGCTGAACTGGGTTGTTGGCAATCTTGATGGCGCTTTCATTGTTGCAGTAGAGTGGCACATGCTTCAGGTGAACACCATAGTCCTTGAGAGCTTGATTCATCCAGAGAAGCTGAGCACATCAAGATCCAACAACAATGTATTCAGATTCAGCAGTGGAGAGAGATACACAGTTCTGCTTCTTTGAAGACCAACGGACAAGTGATCGTCCCAGAAAGAGACATGTGCCTGATGTGGACTTGCGATCAACCTTGAGCATAATCAACATCTAAGAATCCAACTAGATCAAACTCTGAGCCCTTTGGATACCATAATCCTAGTGTTGGGCTGTAAGCCAAATATCGAAGAATTTGCTTCACAGCTAAGTGATGCGATTCCTTTGGTGCCGCTTGGAATTGGGCACACATGCAAACACTAAGCATTATATCTGGCCTAGATGCACATAAATAAAGTAAAGAACCAATCATGGAGCGGTATACCTTTTGATCAAACTCTTTACCATTGGCGTCGGGACTCAGATGACTTTTGGTTGGCATTGGTGTCGTGTATCCTTTGCAGTCTTGCATTCCAAACTTGTTCAGGCAATCTTTGAGGTATTTTTCTTGAGATATGAAGATGCCGTTGCATTGCTGTTGGATTTGAAGACCCAAGAAGAACTTCAACTCGCTCATCATGGACATCTGATATTGCTATTGCATCATGTGACCAAACTCATCACTGTATTTCTTGTCAGTGCAGCCGAAGATAATGTCATCCACATAGATTTGGCACACAAACAGTTCACCATCACATGTCTTCGTGAAGAGTGTAGGATCTAGTGAACTAGGTTTGAAGCCTTTGCTCTTGAGGAAGTCTTTGAGTGTGTCATACCACACACGAGGGGCTTGTTTGAGGCCATACAATGCCTTGTTGAGATTGTATACCATATCAGGATGTTTTGGACCTTCAAAGCCAGGAGGTTGTGCAACATATACATCTTCTTCAATCTTTCCATTGAGAAAGGCACTTTTAACATCCATTTGATACAGAAGGATGTTGTGATGATTTGCATAGGCTAGCAGTATGCGAATGGCTTCAAGCCTAGCCACCGGAGCAAATGTTTAATCGAAGTCAATCCCTTCAATTTGAGTGTATCCTTGAGCAATGAGACGAGCCTTGTTTCTGACAACTTGACCATGCTCATCTTGCTTGTTGCGATATATCCATTTGGTGCCAATGATATTGTGCTTACGAGGATCAGGACGCTTGACCAATTCCCACACATTGTTCAGATCGAACTATTAAAGCTCTTCTTGCATAGCTTGAATCCATTCAGGTTCCATGAAGGCTTCAATATCTTTGTTGGGTTCAGAGATTGAGACGAATGCAAAGTGCCCACAGAAATTTGCTAGCTGTGTTGCTCTTGAACGAGTAAGTGGACCAGGTGCATTGATGCTATCTATTATCTTCTCAATATGTACTTCATTTGCAACACAAGGATGAACTGGTCGAAGATTTTGCTCTTGCTGATCAATGTCATCATTTGGAGGGTTGTCTGCAGGCTGAGCATTGTCTTCAGGTTGATTAGGTGCAGAAATGATAAGTTCCTCTTCAGTATGAGCCTCAGAAGGTATGATCTCTCCAGTTCCCATTTGCTTGATTGATTCACTAGGAGGTACTTCATCTAGCACATTCGGCAGGTGCTCTCTTTGCGAGTCGTTAGTCTCATTGAACCGCATATCCACAGTTTCAACCAATTTATAGTGAAAGAGGTTGAAGACTCTGTAGGAGTACGAATCCTTTCCATAACCAAGCATAAAACCTTCATGTGCTTTCGGTGCAAATTTTGATGTGTGATGTGGATCCTTGATCCAACACCTAGCACCAAATACTCTGAAGTAACTGACATTTGGCTTCTTACCAGTTAGGATTTCATAGGATGTCTTCTTCAGAAGCTTGTGAAGATAAACACGATTGATGATGTGGCATGCAGTATCAATGGCTTCATGCCAGAACTTCCTTGGAGTCTTGTACTCATCAAACATTGTTCGAGCCATCTCGATAAGGGTTCTGTTCTTGCGCTCCATGATGACATTCTGCTGAGGTGTGTACGGAGCAGAGAACTCATGAGTGATGCCCAAGGTATCCAGATAAAGGTCGAGGCCGGTGTTATTGAACTCTGTGCTGTTTTCACTTCTGATATGCTTGATCTTGATGCCATACACTACAAAAAAATACACTTCCGTGATGATACGTGTTTGTCACAGTAGGTCGCATTTTTTGTCATGCATGTACATCCATGACAAATTTATGACCGAATCAAGATAGTCATACCTGTGCTGTCGTAGAAGTGTTCCATGACATTACCAAAATTATCATCATGGAAGTGTCCACTTCCATGACGATAAATCGCGGGTCACAGAAGTGCTTTCGTGAAGGGTGACCGACACGTGACATCCACTGTAACAGAACGCCGTTAAGCTATCGGGTCGGATTTTGGATCCGATAACCCGTTAACAGCCCCGACCAATGGGAAATTTCCACGTGTAAAATTCTAATTGGCCGAAGGGAACACCTGTCAGCTCGTCAGTGGGCCAGATGTCGCCCGTCCATTGGAGGAGACATGCCTATGGTACGTCGACACGTGGCTGGGCCCAACAGAGGCCCATATAGGTTAAAATGGCCGGCCCAGTCAAAGGCCCGTAGAACTTAATCAGGCACTAGTGGGCCAGCCCAATAACGACCTGCTTAATAAAGGCCCATTTATGGCCCGAAACCAGATCTGGCCCGTTAATTGTTCGCCCAATATTTGGGCCCATTTATGGCCTGAAGCCAGATCTGGCCCGTTAATTATTCGCCCAATATTTGGGCCCATTTGCGGCTCGAAGCCAGATCTGGCCCGTTAATTGTTCGCCGAATATTCGGGCCCAACTACAGCCCAGTGACTTTCAGCCTGTTAGAGGCCTGATGTAGACATGGGCCCATTTCAGCCCGGTGTGACTTTCGGCCTGTGAATGGCCCGTGCTACCCATGGGCCATATATGGTCCGACGGGACATCGGGCCCACTAACGGCCCGTGCTAAAGGTGGCAACAGTTAAGCCCAATGTGACTTTGGGCCTGTTAAAGGCCTGTCGCGTAATTCGGCCCGTTGATGCTTGTACTAAGCTTTTGACCTCTTAAAGGCCCATGATATCAGTGGGACAACTAAGGCCTAAGATATGTTTCGGCCTGGTAACGGACCGTGAGCTAACTGGGCCCATAACGGCCCGGTCTACATTTCGGCCTGCTGAAGGCCCGTCGACGACTAGTGAAAATTGAGGCCCACCATGCATTTTGGCCTGCTAAAGGCCCGTGGTTTCATCTCGACCGTAACAGGCTAGTACAATATTCAGCCTGTTAATGGCCCAACGCTACCTGGGCCAAACTAAGCGCTGGGTCGACAAAAGGCCCAACTAAAATATAGGTCGTTGTAAGTTTGGGCCTGCGCAATGTGTGAAGGCCCCAATCATTCGGGCCCAAGAAAGACGCAGGCCGGCCCAATTGTGGCCCGCTAAAAACTTGGCCCGTTAGAGTCGAATGTTTCGGCCCGGTCGACTACATCTGGTTTTTTTTCAGATAGCGAATGATGGCAGTAACTAGTAGGAATTAAGAACAAACCTACTCTATACAATAAAGAAATTATGGCATAGTAACTAAGAATAAACCTGCACTATACAATAAAGGATTTAAGGTATATTACATCCACTAGGCATCGAAGTTCGCCACCAGTGATCATAAAGCGCAATGAAGAAGCAGATTACAAAAACTGGGCACCATTGCAGCGTAACAAAATAATACCGAACCGAGACCACTTCCAAGACAGTTCAAGAAAGGTTAGCCTTGCGGGGGAACTAATGCACAAGCTGCTGAGCAAGGTTGTGAGACCGGCCTAGCATGTCGGTCATAGCTTCCAGGTGTAGCTGTTTAGCGATGAGGTTCTCATTGGTGTTCTCCGCAATCTTTCTTAGAGATAGGACTTCAAGTCGAAGTTGAGTTGCAGAATGCCTTACTGCTAGAACTTGGGATTGAAGAGGTCGAACTGATTCAAAAAACGAATTTTTGTGAGCTTGTCTGACTGTTAGTCTCAAGTAACTTGAACACTGCATCAAGACAAGACTTTGGGGTTGTCTTGCTATCTTCAAGATGTTTTGCCTTTGCTGCAATATATGTTGGGTTTGTCTCACAGCCTTCAGTAGACTTGTGCATGCCATCAGGCATATCACCCTGAAACAAAGCAGAGAGATGACAGGTTTTTCACGTGTATAAACAAAGATGATAACTATTGTGTCAATTCTATCCAATTTCAAATTAGAAAATAAAGAGTAAGTTCAAAATATCAATAGCGTAATTTGGCATTGTTCATAATGTGGGGAGCTTCACCACACTACTGGATTACCATGTCAACATAACAAGAATAGATGAAGGGCAAAGAAAATCATTGTATCTATTTTGGATAATGTGCATGGTATGTTGTTCATATTATCAGCCACATCACTAAGATAAGCAGGAGATGACAAGGTGCAAACATGGGCTGCTTCACCACACATTGGATTATAGATCCACAAAACCAAGCATACATATAGGGAGTATGAAGTAATGTGCATGGTATGAATAATAAATTTGGTTTTACAAGTAAAACTTAGAACTTACGGTTCTTACGAACATGCATTTTGGTAGAAACAGCAAACTAAACAGCAGTAAACGATAGGGAGTATGAGCAAATAAACAGCAGTTGAGGATAAAGACTTTAGAAGGACTGACTTACATTAACAGTTAACACCGGCTTTATAATGCCCTTCTCCATGTCAAGGGAAGTATAACACAAGAATTTCAGCACAGAATCTTCTTCATAAGCATTGCATGTACTCTACATTTTGTAGAGAGTAATTATAGATATGATAATACTGGAAGGGATAGAGGATAATGAAGATAAGATGCAGATTGATGCTACATAATCAACTACCAATCCCTGGAAGTACAAGCGTTATAGGACAAAATGTACTGACAAGAGCAATGGGCTACACTTCTGCACTGGCATTGTTTGTGTATTCTACTTGTTGGTAAGATTAAATATAGATCTGATATTTTTAGTAAATGGTGGGCGAGGGAGATAAGATGCAGAATGCTACAAAATGAACCAATCCCTTTTCCCATAATAGAAGAGTGTTTTGAACACTGGTGTACTGTACAAAACATTCTTATATTATGGGACGGAGGGAGTAGCTGTTAATGTAAGTACAGTGATAGACCATGTTCAGTCCATACAAGAGGACTGCAGAGCTAAACCTCTTCAAAAGCATTGGGTTGATTCTAAATTTGTGTAAGAGTCCATACGGATCTTATAATGTCCACCAAATGGACGATTACGAGGCTAACATGTGCAGTGATGCTACATAATCAAACAGCTATGAAAGTAAGTATGGTCATATAGGGCAAGAGGTACTCACAAGAGCAATGTAGTGTGCATTATAGTTGCGAGATTCTGTGGTCCCTTGAGAACGAATGTTCTTCTGCTAACAGTTTTTGTACAAGTGAGACATTAAGGCAAATGCAGAAATGTAGTTCAAATTGTGATGTGATATCATAGACAGTACCTTACGCTGCAGCCGAGACCAATGTGTAACAAGATTATTCCAGTCACCGTCGGATAAATGTAGCACCGGAGACTTTACAGAAATTTTGTTCAGAGGCTTGCCATCGAAGTGCGCTTGCCTCAGGTAGGAACGATACTTCATCAACGAGTGCTTGAAAAGCGCAACCAACTCTTGCTCATCATCACAATCCAGTTTGCTCCTCGCCTATTTAAAAGAATGAAATCTTGTGTCTTCTGTCAGCAGAAACATATGTAGTAACGACCATGAATAACATTAGTACATTACTTATGCGTAAGTTGCGGAGGAAGAGTGGAAATTTTTCTGTGTCTGCGGTATAATCTTTCCATGAAGGAAAGATGCGCACAAAGTTCCTGACAACAACATAAGCTTCGTCTTCTAAACTAGGAAGAAATGGAACAGGGGTCCTATTTGCTGCAATTGGGGCTCTCTCTGGTTCGAAAAGGGATTTGGCAACTGGATTTGGTGTACTCTTTGCTGGAATGGGGGTTTTGCGTCGTATAGCTGGTGCTATGTCAACTGGCATAATCATACTATTTTTTGCTGCAGTTGGGGACTGCTGAGTTGGGGCATCAGAAATGACCAGTGTAATAGGGCTAGAGTCTGCTAGAGTTGGGGTATTTTGTGGGTCAGGTGATATTGCAACTACACCTAATGGGCTATTTGATTTATCAGGTGCCACTACCTTTTCCAAATACTTTTCTTGTGCTCCTCCACGATCAGCAATCACCCTATGACTTTTGAACGTCTGATACACAAGAACAGCATTTGAATGGATAAATATGGTATGATGACAGATGGAATATGTACTAAAAATGGATAGGCAGGGCGTATTCACATACACGATGTGTAAACTAAGCTAATGGAAGTTCAACAAAGTAGAAGCAATGCAAAGCATCAGTTGCAAGATATGTGCGAGCAATGTAACCTTGGAAAGTTAGAGCAAGTACCTTGATGGGTGAATAAGATAGGGCATCTTCCTATGACTCCTCCACTAGGGAGCTACATTGACTTAGGTCTCCCTCTAGCTCAGAATCACTGTTAGGATCATATTCTGAGCATGAATCTGTAGGTGTAGAGCGTTTGCATTGCGTTGCATCCAGACTTGATTTTAGTCCCTTAATGCCAAGTTTGACAGCCATGGCATTGTTCTGCTTTATTCTTTTCATGTGTGCAAGCTCATAATCATTATGATGCTGTTCAGAATCTGAGATTCATGAAAACATACAAAGTAGTCAAATTATCTATGGAATGCATTTCGGATTCAACTCAGAGAGTGTCTCCTTATAAACCCTTGCATAGGGGAATCGGGGCCTGGGACGACCCAAAATCCCAGGGTGGGCCGGCCCACCGTGGGCACCCTATAGAGATACACACCTGAGCGGCGAACATGCATTTTCGAAACTAATTTAGGAACATTTAGCTGACCAATTAAACAACTCTGTTTTAATAATATCAGATTCGTATTTGAACATCTAAGCTTGTTTAGCTTGATGGGTGGTGCAGTGTTAGTATGACACGAAGCACGTATTCTGATTGTATAGTGATCATAAAAGGGGGAACTCTAAGCATATTGTTTTAGCAAAAGAGGGTTTCCCCTCCGATTTCTATTAAAGAAACCACCACGAAACCAACATGATCAATTAAACCCTAAGCATGATCAATTAAACCGTATTATGGCTGTGCCATGGCAGATTTGAAGCTGCAAACCGGAGAAATGATATTTAGCATCCATTGTTTGCTTCGAACTAAGAACTAAATTCTAAGAGCTGAAAAGAAAGTAGAGTAACCAAGTTAAGATCTATTTTCTGGTTGAGATCAAAAAGTTGAGGAGATATGAAGTACCACCTCTCTTGTGGCGCCGTGTAGGCATCGGGGGTGCGATGGCTGTTGGTGGCGTTGAAGCAGATCTGCGATGGTAGACGGGTGCATCGGGGGATAAGTCCCGTTGCGGTGGAAGAGAAGGTCGTGTGAGCGGCCCCGGCAAAGAGGACGACGACGCTGATGAAGCGAGAGGACGCGATGCAAGGCTATTGGTCCGTCGCCGTGGATGAGAAACATCCATCTCTAGAAGTGGACGACGTGGTCTTGGTAGGCGCTCCAGCATGTTGGAGGACGGTGGTGATGGATGTGGTGGAGGACGGCGGCGATGGATGGGGTGGCGGACGGAGGCTGGTGTGGGGATGGGGTGTTCTAGCGCGGATGGTGTATGCATGGGAAAATGGAGGGAGAGGTACGGGGAACCATGTTTTTGGGACGTGCCTGTCTGAAATATGGGAAAGTTACGAACTTAGCCCCCATTTAAAATTTGGACGTCTCGTCGGTTGGGGATAGGACGGTAATCTCGCATCTTGCCAATATTTGCCCAGAGCGATTTCGGGCGAGGAGAGGGTGGTTGGCGCCCATGGTTGGTGCCCATGGTGTATGAACGGGGCTGACAGGTAGGGCGGTTGTGTCACGTCTGAGTGAAGTTACAAACCTGCCCCTATTGAAAATATTTGCCTACATCGATTTCGGCCGAGTCGAGTTTGTTTTGTCACCCACCGTGTATGAATGGGGAATGGAGGGAGAAACAGAGGTCTTTCGAACGAGCTTGAATCAAATGTGTTTTGCCGCCCATGTTTGACGCCCACCGTGTCGGAATGGGCTCAGAGGCGGTCGTGTCACGTCTAATTGAAGTTACTAACCTACCCCTATTTAGAGCAGTGGAAATCGGGCTGATGGATTGTCCGTGTAATGGGTAGACAGTAATTTCCATCTCCCAAAGACTTGGCTTCGGGCAGCCAACCTGGGAGTGGACATTTTGCTGCTTCTTTCGAATTTTGGGACAATAAGCATCCATGTTTACCCTGGCAACTAAATTCGAATCCACTTTGTATTCCTATATGAATCTTTATAAATCATTCTATGTGTTTTTATATATCTTCAAAAGGACGACAAAGATGTATTCCACTGTCATATATGAATATGGTTTACAAATGCCGATACTCAAATTCAGAAACTAGAATCCAATTTAAGGTGAATTCGAATATTTGGAACACTTCATGTCCAACACAAATGTCATACGCAGAATAATGTGTACTCCCACTTAGATATGTACACAAGAGATGTATCAAGATTCAAATACCGAGTCAATAAACCAAGAATGTACAGAACTAACAGACATATAAACACTTATAGAGTATATGGATCAATAATATCAACTAACATACATAAGCCAGGCCGCTGTACTTTTTTTTGCTACAACAACATCCTTTTTTTTAGCCAGCATCTTGGCCCTTTCCGATGCGTGCCACTTATGGTCCATCTATACTACTACTATTGCTGAATGCACATTCAGCCCGATTGGCATATTTGTAGGTATGGCACAACAATCCAAATGAAATGTCTCCGAGTCTTATCAACTAATACAGACTTGTGCTCAAATAAAATTACAAACCAAAAAACAAAAAAAACAATTATTACATGATCTCTAAAACAAATGGTTTGATTGATTACATGAACAGACAACACAAAGGTTATTCAACTATGGAAAGAACATTTCACCTATGATTTACCAAGTAGGAATTTAATTTCCTTTTTTCCTTCAGGAGCTTAACAATCTGGTCAGTCTCAGCTTGCTTCATTTTGAAATCCACTATTTAATGGTTGTCTTGAGTACTGCTTGTGATTGTGCTGTTTGCTTCCTCAACATGTCAACTTCATCTCTAAGTGTAGAAGCAAAATCTCTTTCTACCACTAGTTTAGCCTCTAGAGCATCAGCACTTGGCAATTCATAATGCACGATTGGGCCGGTGCCACTGCTGTGGGATGATGCAACGTCCATGGGGACCTCGCTATTTGATCTTGGGCTCACCTGTTTTGCGGTTAAAGTTCCGATTGGATTTAGAAAAGTTGAAGTTAGCAAAACATCTCAACTGGGAGATATAACAGCAAACCAGTTAAACAAACAAGGAATTAAAGAGTTTCAATTGGATGCTGAAAAGTACCGTAGTTATTAACATCATTGTAACCCGGTGTTGTAGCAGAAAAGCAGTTAAACAAACAAGTAGATATTTAAGTTAAGGCAAACATGTAATTCTTAATAGTAAGTATCAAACACATAGATAGGCGTAGTCTACAATATGATTAACAGGCTGTGCCATTATGTAATCAGTAGCAAACTAAATTAAGCCAAGCAACATAATTGAACAATTTTGCAATAAGTGGCTAACTAAAATTCCGAGAAGCAGGTAACTGAACTTACGCTAGTTCTTTGTACAGGCAAACTGCAACTTCTTTTTCGCTTACAAGGTTGTACAAAGGAGTCCATGGCATCAATTGCTTGGATACGCAGTCCCAATACTTCTTTGTTCCCACACTGAGGTAAGTCGAATGGTTAATCTGGTAAGATGGTGCATCCTTGGTATGTTATATGAGGACGTGTAGTATGACTAGTTGTAGCCAAACACATCACATTGGATTTTAATGTATATTTCATGCAATTACTTTTGGCATATCGAGATCTAAGCAATCTACAATAGGATGAAAAGACTGGCATCCTTCACATTATTGGCGAACTCAGTTCATAGAAACAAACAATTCAACCATTCTGTGGGTAAATCAAAAGCGCCACTGGAATATTTTTCACTATCCATTCATACACGCAAAAAGGGGCGACGCCACCATAGGGGCTGGTATGGGCGGCCGCCTTAGGTGGCTGAAAAGTGTGCACCTAGTTTGAGTCGTCCAGGTTGGCCCATGCTAGTTTTGTTCGTCCCAACGCACGAGCAGGCAATGTAAAAAATGAAGAAAAATGTTTCAATTTGGATGGGCCAATAAAATAAGTGCAGGGCAGGCCCTATAGCAGGCTCGTGGCCCATATGAGCGCCTCCCATATCGATCGACAGCAGGAAAAATCCCAATTCATTCGCTCTAGCCTCCAGTCTGGTTTGCTCCTAACCTAGCCGCCGCTGGACAGACCGACACAACACTTCCTCACGCCCTCGTTGGAGGGCGGTCGCCGGGCTTCAAGCGAATGGAAGGACAAGAATATGAAGATCCAACCCTGGGTGTAGCCTATGTGGGAGGCAGCGGCGGCAGCACGGGCATGGCATCGAGCTTGCGCAAATGGACAGTCATAGCTTGCAAGAGTAGCATGCGCAACGAGCAGGTAAATCACATCCCTGATTATATCTAATTCAACTCTTCAATTTCTGGCCAATAGTTAAACCTGACGGTGTTGTAAAACTGCTTGTATGTAGGGAATCTATGAGAAAATGAAACCAATTTCTACTTATTTTATAACTCCCCCAATCAATACTGAACCGACTGAATCGGATGTATCTAATCAAGTTTCTGGTGCAAACATACAAGCTCATGTTGTTCTTGAGCCTAAAGTGTCTAATGAGCAGACTACTAATGAAGGATTTGATGCAAACATTCTACATGCTCCTGGTGATGAACATATATTGTCTAATGAGGGATCTAATGCAAGCATTTTGCAAGCTCATTGAAGGATTTAGTGTCTAATGATGATCTACTATGTTGAGAGAGACAGAGATTTGCAAGCATTGATGACAAGCAAATTATAGTGCATTTTCATAGCTTGAGGAAACGTCGAGGCCATCTACCAGAAAGTCCCCGTATCATGACAACATAGCATAAATACTTTTCTAATCTGTTGTTTGAAACTATTGGCATACTTGTGCAGGATAGATATATTGATATGCAGTTTGCGCACTGGTTATACGTGCAATTACACTTCGATATTTTCAGCCAGAGAACGAATAATTCAAGCAGGTACAGACCATGTTTGTAGTCCTTGTACACCATGTTGCATTTTGTGTTTTTTGGTGCTTGTATCATTTAGTGTTTATACTCTGAACTACTTTGGATCATTAGCTGGTTTTCAAAGTGCATGTAGCTTCACATTTCTCCAGTTATGTTCATTTCCGGAGTGCAAGTGCCTTCGTATTTTTCAAGTTAAATGTTCGCCCCTGGTAACTTGAATTCATGGATTAGCCACTGCACACAAATCATACACGAATGCCGGTATGAATTAAATGAAATGCAGGGACTTACGCTTGGGATGTTCCATGTACAAGTCCATGTTACCACTTGCTTGGATGTGCAGGCCTTGTGCTCCTTGCATCCCCCTCTGCATTTTTGACACGGCGAATGGTTGATCAAATAAGAGGAATCAACCTTGATGTTATACCGGAGGACAGATACTTGCAAGGTTATACGGGTGTGCAGGATGTGTACCAGATCCCGTAGCGCCATCATGCTTCGCTAAAAAATGGATTTGCTTGTTTCAGATGATATCTCCAGAAGAAATAAGAGTTAAAGTTAGAGTTGCATAGGCGTGTAAGCTAAGAGAGCAGTGAAAGGATATCCAAACATCATCGGAACAGTGCATAAGGGAGTGATGTGTGGATACCTAGTTCGGGCCGGCGTTTGGGCATGCTCGCCTAGCTAGAGTGCGGGTCACTTCAGAGCCGTTGAGGGTGATGCGCTGGCGTTGGCTGGCCGCGCACGGATATAGATCTTGAGTGGTGGTAGAGCGCTACAATGTGGTGGACGAGACCGTTGGTGAAGCCCCAACGGCCTCGGGGGGCAGAGGTGCGATGATGTGCTCGGTGAAGTAGCCCCGGTGAGCTGGGAGACGATGTCGGTGAAGCACAGCTGATGCAGTGGAACTCGGTGTCTGTGAGGCACGTTGGTTGCGGCGGCCGACATTGTCGGTGGACCACCCGATGCGGTGGACGAGGGTGTAGATGAGGTAGCTCCGGTGCGGTGGTGAAGCGCGACCGTCGTCTTCGTCATTGTCGTCCGGCACAGAGGTGGGGAACGGTGTGGAAAGAGACGAGACAAGGGGCGATTCGAGGGATGGCGGTGAATTAGGGATTTGAGCAATCTGGGTGCGGAAGGGGGAGGTGGAGAAGAGAGATTTTGCAGGGCTGGAATTGGGCCCGCCAGATATTTCAATCCGAAACGTGG
>NC_057804.1:543906816-543907650 GCF_018294505.1 Triticum aestivum | reverse complement strand
GTCCGTCCGACACACGCGACCATCCCGACAAGACTATGCTTCGGAGCCTTAAGGCACCTGCCTTTGTGTCCATGACATGTGGGCCCAACAGGTGGCTGGCCCACATGTCAATCACCCAAGGGCAGTTGCCTTTAAGGCACCGAAGCAGCGTCCACCCCGACACGACCCTGGTCTGCCTGGTGCGCCTACATTTGAGAATGCAAACGAAACGAATCTTCTTTCATTTGCAAACGAATCTGTATGTATTACCATGCCCATGTTTTCCTTGCAATAATTAGTCATTCGAAATGAGATACTCCATCCATTCACTTTTGTAAGTCGTTTTAGACAACTTAAAATGAACACTTTTCACATTGTCTGAAATGTCTTCAAGGTCTTATAAAAGTGAACAGAGGGAGTACTATAAATTAATTAATGAGGAGTTATTTGAAAAAAAATCGAAACGGTACCCACGCTAACGTGGATTAGAGTGTGTCATATAATTAGTTATTTGAATTAGAGTGTGTGTCACGTAGTTAGTTATTTGAATTAGAGTGTGTGTCACGTAGCAATCTCCAATTCTAACGTGGATTTCGCATTTCACTGTATCCATGCTACTTTTTTAATACAAATTCATATGTATATGATGAACACCATGGTAGTGAGAAAACTTTTGGATGGATTCAAACATATGACCTACAAAATAGCACAACAAATTGAGTCAATGTCAACTTTTCAAAACTTAGTATGGCACGAATTCAAAATAATTATCCGTATGCGTGGTCCTCGGTTCAAATCTTACAATGTACACCGAATTGAAACACCGATATTAAGTCTCGTACTATGTACATTCAA